>NC_091995.1:93909038-94172284 GCF_044704955.1 Pristiophorus japonicus
GTTTGATCCATTAGGAATTCTGTCTAGAGGGAATGAATGGGGAGGAATTTGGTCCATTGGATTTCAATATAGTGGGAGAGGTAGAGAGGGCTGGATCCACTGGGAATTCTATCCAGTGTGAATCAGAATTCACTCCCAATATAGCGAACCAAGCTGAGCAACTGAATTACGCTCCGGGCATTAAATATTGCTAATTGTCTAATGTTTGAGCCTGGAGGGGGCCTGGATTCTGTGGTTGTAGATTGATTTGCTGAATGTGTGAATGAAACGGGTTTGGGAACGGAGGTTTGCTAATTGTTTACAGAAACACCAATCCAAGCAATACTCGGCACATTCCTTATCGTTTCTCCCCACTCAGCTGTTTTGCATTGGCCGCCGTTACTTTCTGATGTACGATTTTGTCTTTTCACCCCCCACCACAGCCTTCTGTTAATCAACAGGGAGCAGAACAAGAATTTGTTCATCTTACAGCCTCATGGGGTTGAACACAGCCAGCAGCAGGGTAAGCACTTCGTCGGGCATTTTACTGGTATTTTTAACATTGGCGATGCCCCATTGGTAGCAATGTATGGCACTTCTCTGCCAAATCCCCCCGTTATTGTAAAGATGGTGGACCCATCACATCTGATGCTGTCCCAAGGCTTGACTTTTCACAGCACCCAGGAGTAGGTCGAGCAAAAATCGTGGCTTGCTCCCATCTCCGTGTCATTCCCTGTTCCAAACCCACGACCTCCACCACCGAGAAGGACAGGGGCAGCAGGGAGCATGGACACACCACCACTTCCCAAGTTCCCCTCCCGGTCACACACACCGTCCCGACTTGGACACATATCGGCCGTACCTCCATGGTCGCTGGGTCACAATCCTGGAACTCCCTCCCTAACAGCACTGTGGGAACACCTTCACCACACGGACTGCAGCGGTTCAAGAAGGCGGCTCACCGCCACCTTCTCAAGAACATAAAAATTAGGAGCAGGAGTCGGCTATTCGGCCCCTCGAGCCTGCTCCGCCATTCAATGAGATCAGGGCTGATCTTCGACCTCAACTCCACTTTCCTGCACCATCCCCATATCCCTCGATTCCCTTAATATCCAAAAATCTATCGATCTCAGCCTTGAATATACTCAAAGACTGAGCCTCCACAGCCCTCTGGGGCAGAGAATTCCAAAGATTCACCACCCTCTGAGTGAAGAGATTTCTCCTCCTCTCAGTCCTAAATGGCCGACCCCTTATCCTGAGACTGTGACCCCTGGTTCTAGACTCCCCAGCCCGGGGGGGAAACATCCTCCCTGCATCTACCCTGTCAAGCCCTGTAAGAATGTTTCAATGAGATCACCTCATTCTTCTAAACTCTAGAGAATATCGGCCTAGTCTGCTCAATCTCTCCTCATAGGACAATCCCCCCCATCCCAGGAATCAGTCTGGGGAACCTTCGTTGCACTCCCTCAATGGCAAGTATATCCCTCCTTAGGTAAGGAGACCAGAACGGTGCACAATACTCCAGGTGTGGTCTCACCAGGGCCCGATATAACTGCAGGCGACTAGTGATGGGCAATAAATGCCGGCCTTGCAGCGACGACCACATCCCAAGAATGAATTTAAAAGCAATTTGATCATGCCTCCTTTCAGTGCTGACAAGCCCTGGGTTCCCCAGTCGCGCTCGGATGCCTGGGTCTCGGCTATGTTTCATTTTGCGTCTTTGTTGACTTTTTCTTTACTTGTGTTTTTGCCAAACCCGCCTCCTCTCGCCGACTGGGCCGGCTCCTTTCTCACCAGGAAAGCTGCTAATTGTGATTTTATTTTTTGAAACGAAACTGTTACAGGAGCAGCACTTCCTCCCACGAGGCGCAAATCAATCCTCCGACTGTTTTACACCCTTGCGGTCTCTGCGTATTTTCCAGCAGATACAACTGAAGACAAGTCTGGTAGGTGAAAATAATTAAGCCGCATGGCCAGTCACAAGATTAACTCCTGCTTTTTTTTTTCCTAACTGAGTGCGATTTTCTCCCCTCCACTCGGTGGGATGTTTTTCTACGTTTAAGGTGCGTGTGTAAGTTTCCGTGTTCTGTGTTGGATCGACTGTACAGCCCAGAAACAGGCCATTCGACCCAACAGGTCTGTGCCGGGGTTTGTGCCCCACCGCTCCGTGCCGGGGTTTATGCCCCACCGCTCCGTGCCGGGGTTTATGCCCCACCGCTCCGTGCCGGGGTTTGTGCCCCACCGCTCCGTGCCGGGGTTTATGCCCCACCGCTCCGTGCCGGGGTTTATGCCCCACCGCTCCGTGCCGGGGTTTATGCCCCACCGCTCCGTGCCGGGGTTTATGCCCCACCGCTCCGTGCCGGGGTTTGTGCTCCACACCAGCCCCCTCCCACCCCTCTCCATCTCACCTCATCACCATCTCCTTCTATTCCTTTCTTCCTCATGTGTTTCTCCAGCATTCTCCTTAAATGCATCGATACTATTCGCCTCAACCCCTCCCTGTGGCAGCGAGTTCCACATTCTCACCGCTCTCTGGGTAAAGAGGTTTCTCCTGAATTCCCCATTGGGTTTATTAGTGACTGTCTGATATTGATGGCCCCCTACTACCTTCACCACACGGACTGCAGTGGTTCAAGAAGGCGAATGGCCTACTCCTGCACCTATTTTCTATGTTTCTCCCCCGAAGGGATAAGGAGGGAGGGAGCCTAGATGGTCGGTGTACTGTATTTCGTGGGTTCTTTGCTTAAGAATTCATAGCAACACATTGCTATTAAGAACTAGTTGGTTTTATTAGCAAAAGGTTTAACAACCACCTTCTCAAGTTCTAGTCTCCCCCACTAGTGGAAACATCCTCTCCAAGTCTACTCTAGCAAACCCTTTTATAATTGTGAAGACCTCTATCAGGTCACCCCTCATCCTTCTCCTTTCTAGAGGAAAGAGCTCCCGCCTGTTCATCCTTTCCTGATGGTTCGAACCTCTCAGTTGCAGTATCGTCCTTGTGAATCCCTTTTGCACCTTCCCCAGTGCCTCTGTATCCTTTTTGTAATATGTAGAGCAGAGCTTGTACAGAGTGCTCCAAGTGTGGTCCCACCATGGTTCGATACAGGTTTAGAATAACTTTTCTGCTTTTCAATTCCATCCCTCTAGAAATGAACCCCTAGTGCTTGGTTTGCCTTACCAATAAGGGAACTAAGGGTTACGGGGAGCGGGCGGGTAAGTGGAGCTGAGTCCACGGCCAGATCAGCCATGATCTTGTTGAATGGCGGAGCAGGCTCGAGGGGCTAGATGGCCTACTCCTGTTCCTAATTCTTATGTTCTTATGTTCTTAGAGAAACATACAAGATTCTGACGGGACGGGACAGGTTAGATGCGGGTAGATTGTTCCCGATGTTGGGGAAGTCCAGAACCAGGGGACACAGTCGTAGGATAGGGCGTTTAGGACAGAGATGAGGAGAAATTTCTTCACTGAGAGTTGTTAACCTGTGGAATTCCCTACCGTGGAGAGTTGTTGATGCCAATTCATTGGATATTTTCAAGAGGGAGTTAGATATGGCCCTTACGGCTAAGGGGATCAAGGGGTATGGAGAGAAAGCAGGAAAGGGGTACCGAGGGAATGATCAGCCATGATCTTGCCGAATGGTGGTGCAGGCTCGAAGGGCCGAATGGCCTACTCCTGCACTTATTTTCTATGTTTCTAACCTGCGTCGCTACAGTTAGTGATCTGTGTGTCTGTACCTCCAGAGCCCTCTGCTCCTCTACCCTGAGTCAGACTCTTATTATCCAAACTTCTCTTCCCAGCGGCTCTCCACGAGCAATTCCACACGGGCTTCACCCATTCCCCGGCGGAGTGCTACGTTGCCGCTGACGACCACAAGTGCTATGCCATCCAGACCCAGCAGCACCAGCTCTTCCTGACCTTCGCGCCGGAGGCCCCGACCTTTGCCCTGCGGAGCCTCGCGACCAAAACCCTCAACCTGCTGACGAAAGAACTTCCCTTCTGAGCAGGCACAGGCTTGAGCTCCGGAACCCCGGTGATCGGGTTGATGCAGCTACCGCCTTTTCTCGCGCTCTCTCGACACCTTGCCCCAGGAGGCATCGGCCAAACGGACCTTCCACCTAAATGTGCCGTCTCTCTTGAATATTGTGTACAGTTTTGGCCTCCTAATCTGAGAAAGGACATTCTTGCTATTGAGGGAGTGCAGCGAAGGTTCACCAGACTGATTCCCGGGATGGCGGGACTGACATATGAAGAAAGACTGGATCGACTAGGATTATATTCACTGGAATTTAGAAGAATGAGAGGAGTCTCATAGAAACATATACAATTCTGACGGGATTGGACAGGTTAGATGCAGGAAGAATGTTCCCGGTGTTGGGGAAGTCCAGAACCAGGGGTCACAGTCTAAGGATAAGGGGTAAGCCATTTAGGACCGAGATGAGGAGAAACTTCTTCACTCCGAGAATTGTGAACCTGTGGAATTCTCTACCACAGAAAGTTGTTGAGGCCAGTTCGTTAGATGTATTCAAAAGGGAGTTAGATATGGCCCTTACGGCTAAAGGGATCAAGGGGTATGGAGAGAAAACAGGAATGGGGTACTGAGGTGAATGATCAATCATGATCTTATTGAATGGTGGTGCAGGCTCGAAGGGCCGAATGGCCTGCTCCTGCACCTATTTTGTATGTTTCTCCTCGGAAGGGATAAGAAGGGAGGGAGCCCAGATGGTCGGTGTACTGTATTTAATGGGTCCTTTGCTTAAGAATTCATAGCAACACATTGCTATTAAGAACTAGTTGGTTTATTAGCAAAAGGTTTAACAATCACACTACACATTACCAGTTCATCCACCAGGTTCACAACCACCTGCCCCATCGTGGATCCCCCCCAAACTCAACTGGCTGGGGTTTTATTGAGTCTTGTGAACATCACGTGACTGGCTAAGCCACTCCCAACTCAACAGCTCCACAAACCCGTGAGCGTACTCCCAGTTGACTCGGGAGTGGAAAGGAGAAACACGCGCACCTACCTCGCCGCCGGTGGTGGGGGCGCCACTGGGCACGGAGACAGACGCCGCGGTTACTTGCGTAATGGCGATCCGCGCTTCAGAGCAAGCGGTTGTGTGTTGGCGCAGTTTGGAATGGCCAGAGAGAGAGAGAGGTCTCGCGGAACTCCGTAAGTGGAACTACTTTTGCCCCAGTGGACGAGTTTTGATCCGTGAAACGGTCTGGCTCAGCTTGGGGCGGGGGGGGTGGGGGGGGGGGGGGGAAGCGAGAAGGAAACAACTGCCCCGTTATATCGCCGTCTTGTCGGGATGGTGGCTCGTGTGCACCGACCACGGATGCGGGATAGGCGCCTGACGGGAAAGGGGTCGATGCCGGGGCTGTCCCGGAAGAGAGAGGAACGGTCGCCTCGGGACATTTTGGGAGGGAAAGGAAGAAAAGCTGACAAGTGATGTTTTGTTGAATTCCATCCCGACGTTTCCATCGACTGACTGATCGGAGAATCCCCGCAGTGGAACAACATCGGAGGGAAGCTGTACTTACAAAACGCCCCCTGCGTGTGCGGGCTTCCCCAACGACACTGCGGCCAAAATCATCGGTATTGCGGTGTGGGCCGTGAGCACCAGCAGACCCCCCTCGCCGCCCCCCCACAGTCGCAGCAAGGTTTGCCGTGATACCTCCTGCAGTTGAATATCCTGACGGCCCTCGCCATTCTGGGCTGCGGCGAGCCAGCAGAGAGCGGGTGGGGGAGGCAGCATAGTGCCACTGGAACCTTGGCACCAGCGGAGAACTCAAAAACAAAAGGGTCGATTGAAGTGGCGGGATGACTTTTTGTGACAGAAGTGTACATTGTGTGGTGTGTGTCTCTCAAGAAGGGACTTATAATAAACGTCTTAATTCGCAGCTACAATGGCCTCAGGCATTCTGATTGTTGTGTTTCCACGGTCCCCTCCCTCATGTCCCAGGAAAGGTCACTCCAATATTAACAATATTTGTCGGCTTTAAAGCCGTGTGGTGAACAATACTCACTTCATCGATTGTAATGAGTGGGCAGTACCCCCCAATATTGGCATGAAGTGTCCAGAGTTGGTAGCCAGCTCCAGTCTCCAATCCAGTAACTGGAAATGTCTTTCTGTCCAGGGTTCAGGAGGAACTGACACTGTAACTATTCAAAAAGTCCTTTATTTATTGCTTTCCCCACTGAATCCAACACAGCACTAAAAAGAATCCATGGGGTAGATTCCCCGAGTCCTTGCGTATGACAAGGTGAGTTAAAATGCAATCTTCTACTGCGAATGAATAGCGGCCTTTCGGTTACATTGCGTTCCTCGAACATTGGTGCTTATGGGAAGCTTATCGTTGTCTTCTTCTACATCAATCAGTATGTCATCAGGATCCAGTATTCCTCCATATATTCCAAATGGTAAATCTTAATTGACTATCCAGCATCTTATGCGAGCACATGTTGGAAAATCGCAGGCCGACAATTTTCTGATCAAATATAACATTCGTTACACAGAGCAAAGCTCCCTCTATACTGTCCAATCAAACACTCCCAGGGCAGGTACAGCACGGGGTTAGATACAGAGTAAAGCTCCCTCTACACTGTCCCATCAAACATTCCCAGGGCAGGTACAGCACGGGGTTAGATACAGAGTAAAGCTCCCTCTACACTGTCCCATCAAACACTCCCAGGACAGGTACAGCACGGGGTTAGATACAGAGTAAAGCTCCCTCTACACTGTCCCATCAAACACTCCCAGGGTAGGTACAGTACAGGGTTAGATACAGAGTAAAGCTCCCTCTACACTGTCCCATCAAACACTCCCAGGGCAGGTACAGTACAGGGTTAGGTACAGAGTAAAGCTCCCTCTACACTGTCCCATCAAAAACTCCCAGGGCAGGTATAGCACGGGTTAGATACAGAGTAAAGCTCCCTCTACACTATCCCATCAAACACTCCCAGGGCAGGTACAGGGGGTTAGATACAGAGTAAAGCTCCCTCTACACTATCCCATCAAACACTCCCAGGGCAGGTACAGCACGGGTTACAGAGTAAAGCTCCCTCTGCACTGCACTCACTTGACTCATGATACCAGTTACCAGCTGAAACTACTCTGGGTTGGGATTTGGCACCAAGGTTAGGCCAAGTGTGCGACTGAGTGCTTTGTCCTCCTTTGCAATTGTGTGTCACTGCGTTTTGCTGAGTAGGGTAAAGAAATGTTCACAAATGATTAAAGGCAAGTAGCTGGCAGTTCTCAACAGAAGGTTTACAATGACCTGATCCTTTAAGGTCACTGAATTAATCAATACATTCACAAGATGTCAAGGGTTTCTTTTCCTTGTGCTGCATTTTATGAGATGGAGAGCTGCTGATCCCCTCAGAACCGTGCTCGAGCACACACAGGAGCTGGTGTCTGTGTCACGGCCCACTCTCGCTCTCTCCCTGTGAAGTATCTTTAGAAATCGAATATAAATGATGCAGCTTATCCAGTTCTCTGACACCACTTCAAGTTCCACCACCTCAGGACTATGATCCAGAGAGGTACAGTAATAACTATTTTAAAGATGATCCATTTCCTGGAGTATCTAGTAACAGTTGCATAGAATCACAGAATATTTACAGAACAGAAACGGGCCATTCGGTCCACACCGATGTTGAAACATATAAAATACTGAGGGGTAGATGCAGAGAGGATGTTTCCCCTCCTGGGGGAATCTAGAACTGGGGGCATAGTTTCAGAATAAGGGGTCACCCATTTAAAACGGAGATGAGGAGAAATTTCTTCTCTCTGAGGGTTGTAATTCTGTGGAATTCTCTGCCCCAGAGAGCTGTGCAGGTTGGGTCATAGAATATATTTAAGGTGGAGATAGATTTTTGAATGTTAAGGGAGTCGAGGGTTATAGGGAGCGGGCAGGGAAGTGGAGCTGAGTCCAAGATTCGATCAGCCATGATATTAAATGGCAGAGCAGGCTCGAGGGATCGAATGGCCGACTCCTGCTCCTATCTCTTATGTTCTTACTATGCTCCACATGAGCCTTCTCCCTCCTTACTTCATCTCACCCCATCAGCATCTCCTTCTATTCCTTTCTCTCTCATGTGTTTATCCAGCTTCCCCTTAAATGCATCTTTGTTATTTGCCTCAACCACTCCCGGTGGCAGCGAGTTCCACATTTTCATCATTCTCTAGGTAAAGAACTATCTCCTGAATTCCTTATTGGATTAATAGAATCATAGAAATTTACAGCACGGAAAGAGGCCATTTCGGCCCATTGTGTCCACGCCGGCCGACCAAGAGCTACCCAGCCTAATCCCACTTTCCGGCTCTCAGTCCGTAGCCCTGTAGGTTACGGCACTTCAAGTGCACATCCAAGTACTTTTTAAATGTGGTGAGGGTTTCTGCCTCTACCACCCTTTCAGGCAGTGAGTTCCAGACCCCCACCACCCTCTGGGTGAAGAAATTTCCCCTCAAATCCCCTCGAAACCTACCAATTACTTTAAAACTATGCCCCCTGGTTGTTGAGCCCCCTGCTAAAGGAAATAGGTCCTTTCTTATTGAACATAAGAATTAGGAACAGGAGTAGGCCATCGAGCCCCTCGAGCCTACTCCGCCATTCAACAAGATCATGGCTGATCTGGCCGTGGACTCAGCTCCACTTAACCGCCCGCTCCCCATAACCCTTAATTCCCTTATTGGTTAAAAATCTATCTATCTGTGATTTGAATACATTCAATGAGCTAGCCTCAACTGCTTCCTTGGGCAGAGAATTCCACAGATTCACAACCCTCTGGGAGAAGAAATTCCTTCTCAACTCGGTTTTAAATTGGCTCCCCCGTATTTTGAGGCTGTGCCCCCTAGTTCTAGTCTCCCTTACCAGTGGAAACAACCTCTCTGCCTCTATCTTGTCTATCCCTTTCATGATTTTAAATGTTTCTATAAGATCACCCCTCATCCTTCTGAACTCCAACGAGTAAAGACCCAGTCTACTCAATCTATCATCATAAGGTAACCCCCTCATCTCCAGAATCAGCCTAGTGAATCGTCTCTGTACCCCCTCCAAAGCTAGTATTGATGACTGTCTTACATTTATGGAGCACATTATTGAGCACTGTTCTCACAAAATTCGCAGGCAGCCTACAAGATATCCACGCTGTTACACCGGAAGCTTTGGCAAGGACTTAGACATGTGATTTTTTTTGATACTACCATACGAAAGAAGTAGAGATTTATGGCCTCTTGTTTTGGACTCCCCCAAAGTGGGGGAAATATCTCTACATCTACCTATCGAACCCTTTCATAATCTTACCAACTGAGCCAACACGAGTGACACTTCAAGAGAAAGGAACAGTAGAAGAGCAGGTTAGACCAGGGTGAGGGGCCTCTGCATCATCCCCACCCACGGGTTCTCTGACAGGCCCATCTCCCAAGCCACGATTCCCCTAAACTGGGCTTCAGTGTAGGAGAGCCCAAATCTTAACACAAGAACTGGGAGCAGGAGTCGGCCATTTGGCCCCTTGAGCCTGCTCCACCATTCAATGATAGTTGATCTTCTACCTCAACTCCACTTTCCTGCCCGATCCCCTTAACATCCAAAAATCTATCGATCTCGGCCTTGAATATACTCAACGACTGAGCCTCCACAGCCCTCAGGGGCAGAGAATTCCAAAGATTCACCACCCTCTGAGTGAAGAAGTTTCTCCTCATCTTAGTCCTAAATGACTGACCCCTTATCCTGAGACTGTGACCCCTGGTTCTAGACTCCCCAGCCCGGGGGGAAACATCCTCCCTGCATCTACTCTGTCACACCCTGTAAGAATGTTGTATGTTTCACTGAGATCACCTCTCATTCTTCTAAACTCTAGAGAATATTGGGAGGCCCTTGGACTGGGAGGCAGGCGATGAATGTAGAACAGGTGAAGGGAAACACTCTGTGACAACAAAAGTCGTGCAACTGCTCATCTTGCCTCGGCAGCTTCCTCAGAGTAAGGTGCCTCTTCCTGCATCTGTCCTCCCGGCTCCAGCAGGCACTGCGTATGGTTCAGATTGGTTCCGCCTCCTGCTAGGTATCGTGCACCATTGGCGAATGGGGGTAAAGGCTGGAGCGCTGGAGAGGGCAACACTACTCCTATGCACCTCCTGCTCCAGCACCTCCATGTTGCCAGCCATCAATCAGGAGAGTTCGGTGCTCTGTTCCGCCAGTTCTTGCCCACACACTCATGCCTCTACATTTGTGTGTTTTTTTTTCCCCCCCCACTCTTCTCCTTTGGAAAGACGGTTTCAAAACCACATTCGAAACAACTTGTCCAATACCCCGCCACAATATGATCACTTGCCTTTAACTGGCCACATTGCCCTTTAAATATCCTGACCCTCAGTCACAACCTTCCCCGCACTTGGGCCAACTTGGTGCAGTTGCTGCAATATTAATCATTCAACGGATTCAGGCAAGATCGGATCACTGTACCACTGGCGCTGTGCACTGATCTTCGTCTGTGTCACTGACACGGAACTGCAGAGTCGGCAGAAACCTGCCCGTCTCTCTTGCAATCGCGCAGGCCCTTCCAACCCAATCTTGGATCTAACCAATATTTGATTTATCTCCTGCACTGTGAACCTTGAGTTTCCAAACTCAAAAATACGCACCCTCCAACCCCCCCTCCAACCCCCCCCCCCCCGCCCCATTCTAGAATTACAGGTAGGTGGGAGCTGTGGGTATTCGGCCCGACTGCCTGCCTCTCTTCCGTGACTACGTTTGCGCCAGGGTGTCCCTGGAGATGGAGCACGCGGTGTCCACCGGTATGCTCGTGGCCTTCCGCGAGAGGTGGGCGCCGGAGGGACTGGAGTGCATCATTAAACCCCCCCCCATAACATAATTTTGATTTAATGTGTGAAGTTTACTTTAAATCTTGTTTGTCAGTTTTATTGGTTGTGCCCCTTTTATAAAGGGGGCGGGTGCTATCTCTTAATAGACAAGCGTCATCAATTACGTTTTAACCAATAAGTAGACAGGAAGCAAAGAGTAGGAGTAAACGGGTACTTTTCAGAATGGCAGGCAGTGACTAGTGGAGTGCCGCAAGGTTCTGTGCTGGGGCCCCAGCTGTTTACATTGTACATTAATGATTTAGACGAGGGGATTAAATGCAGTATCTCCAAATTTGCGGATGATACTAAGTTGGGTGGCAGTGTGAGCTGCGAGGAGGATGCTATTAGGCTGCAGAGTGACTTGGATAGGTTAGGTGAGTGGGCAAATGCATGGCAGATGAAGTATAATGTGGATAAATGTGAGGTTATCCACTTTGGTGGTAAAAACAGAGAGACAGACTATTATCTGAATGGTGACAGATTAGGAAAAGGGAAGGTGCAACGAGACCTGGGTGTCATGGTACATCAGTCATTGAAGGTGAGCATGCAGGTACAGCAGGCGGTTAAGAAAGCAAATGGCATGTTGGCCTTCATAGCGAGGGGATTTGAATACAGGGGCAGGGAGGTGTTGCTACAGTTGTACAGGGCCTTGGTGAGGCCACACCTGGAGTATTGTGTACAGTTTTGGTCTCCTAACTTGAGGAAGGACATTCTTGCTATTGAGGGAGTGCAGCAAAGGTTCACCAGACTGATTCCCGGGATGGCGGGACTGACCTATCAAGAAAGATTGGATCAACTGGGCTTGTATTCACTGGAGTTCAGAAGAATGAGAGGGGACCTCATAGAAACGTTTAAAATTCTGACGGGTTTAGACAGGTTAGATGCAGAAAGAATGTTCCCAATGTTGGGGAAGTCCAGAACCAGGGGTCACAGTCTGAGGATAAGGGGTAAGCCATTTAGGACCGAGATGAGGAGAAATTTCTTCACCCAGAGAGTGGTGAACCTGTGGAATTCTCTACCACAGAAAGTAGTTGAGGCCAATTCACTAAATATATTCAAAAAGGAGTTAGATGAAGTCCTTACTACTCGGGGGATCAAGGGTTATGGCGAGAAAGCAGGAATGGGGGTACTGAAGTTTCATGTTCAGCCATGAACTCATTGAATGGCAGTGCAGGCTAGAAGGGCTGAATGACCTGCTCCTGCACCTATTTTCTATGTTTCTATGTTAGACGTACAGGTGGAATATTCCTTTAAATGTACGTTGATGGACTGGTAATCAAAGACATCAGGGTATCGGGTCCACAGAACAGAATGAATCCCTGGTTTTCCTTTGTGCTTTTCTTGTCCGTACTTTCTCCGTCCTCTCCTGAAGGTGGTGAGTGGGGTCTGAGCACGGATTCCACTGGGCCCCAGTACCTCACCCAAGTGGCTGTCCTTCGCGGTGCAAGGAGGGACTGAGCGTCGGTGGGCTATTTGACCGCGGGGGGCATCGCGACCGAGCCCAATCCTCCCCCGCCGACACACACCCATCACTCGCGATCCCATTCCCGGTGTGCAAGTCATTGAAATACAGCAAAATAAATCAGCGCAGAGACAGGGGATTGATCACAATGGTCAAAGTTTATCTAAATAGTGTCCGCTTCATTGTACATTCGCTTCCGTTAAACATTTTCCGTCATTTAACACTGATGGGAGATTCACATCTCAGGTGTATACACTGATGCACACGACAATATTCTAAGCCGCTCCTCTATTGAAACAGTGATTGCATAGTAACATCGTAATCCTGCTTTGGATTCAGCCGTACTGGTACTCAACCACGTTCACGAGATCAGACGCAGATTTGCTCAATTTATTCCCCCCTCCATCCCACCCAAAGACGACCCCCGCTGAGGTACAGGTGCCAGTTAACTTACAATGCCTCCTCCCAAGTTAACATTCTTTATGTGCAAAGTATGAACTTGTCGGGATATGCTGCCGTGGGGCGGGGGAATTAAAATCGCTCCCATCTCTCCTTCACACTACACGTGTGCGCCTTCTAACAGGCGTCACTAGCTGCTTCCCCACTCTCCAGCCCAGAGGTACTGGAGCCAATTGTAGGGAATAGTGCGCCGCACCGCCCTCTCCACTCTCCCTCGCTGCCCCAACCCTGACCAGCGGAATCCACACGATTTTCATTTGTCGGTTTCCTCTCCCCCGCTATCCTCTCACAGCGAACCCTAATTCCTTGCAGTGCTCGACCATAACTGTGTGAGGGCGTGCCCAAATAAAACAGCAAATGGCACGTTCTGTAGCAAGACATTATCCTGTTTTTGAGGAAGATTTCCTCTTTTGAAGTATAATTTTTTTTTCTCCCCGTTCCTGTTCCGTGTACACCATCCCAGACTCTCACCCTCTCCTGCACCATCCCAGACTCTCACCCTCTCCTGCACCATCCCAGACTCTCACCCTCTCCTGCACCATCCCAGACTCTCACCCCCTCCTGCACCATCCCAGACTCTCACCCCCTCCTGCACCATCCCAGACTCTCACCCTCTCCTGCACCATCCCAGACTCTCACCCCCTCCTGCACCATCCCAGACTCTCACCCTCTCCTGCACCATCCCAGACTCTCACCCCCTCCTGCACCATCCCAGACTCTCACCCTCTCCTGCACCATCCCAGACTCTCACCCTCTCCTGCACCATCCCAGACTCTCACCCCCTCCTGCACCATCCCAGACTCTCACCCTCTCCTGCACCATCCCAGACTCTCACCCCCTCCTGCACCATCCCAGACTCTCACCCCCTCCTGCACCATCCCAGACTCTCACCCTCTCCTGCACCATCTTAGGCCCCTGCTTCCTGTGCACCAACCCAGAGGGCTGTGGAGGCTCAGTCGTTGAGTATATTCAAGGATAGATTTTTGTACTCTAGGGGAAATCAATCAATCTGGGGATCGGGCAGGAAAGTGGAGTTGAGGTCGAAGATAAGCCATGATCCTATTGAATGACGGAGCAGGCTCGAGGGGCCTACTCCTGCTCCTAATTCTTATGTTTGATAGAATGTGCATCATATCAGGCCCCTGCTCTCCCCCCCACCCCAGACCCCCTCACCCCCACCCCAGACCCCCTCACCCCACACATTATCCCAGGCCACTTTGACGTCTCCACCTGTGCATTGTCCTAGGCCCCCGTCAATGCCCCCCCCCGAGATCTGCTGTTAGCAGGTATGTGAACCCAGCCTGGGGCCAGCGCTCCCCATCTCACTGGAAGTATCTTGACCAACAGTGGGGCAGGAGAGATCAGTATGTGGAGATAGTGTGGCGGTGCAGAATATGAACAAGAGCCCACAGTTCAATGCCAAGCCGGCCAACATTCATTCCTACCATGATGCTTACCTTCTCTTGCAATTCCCCCACCAATGAGGGTCACAAGGTGAAAGACTTGGTCCCTGGTCAGTCACTGCCTCGCTGCAATCGACCCTACTCTCCAACCAACAGAGGCCAACCCATTATTCAACTTGCCAGAAACATCCGTGTTTTCCCCGTGATGGGAGTCACGCTCCCAGGGGAACCGTTCACTGCTGGACTACAGAACAGAATTCATCACCACGACCCAACTGAGAATCGGAAACGAGCGAGACGGGCCACAAAGCCCGGGCTGTCTGGACACCGCAGTCAATCGTTAAAAAAGATCGAGAAAGATATGCAAGGTGCGTGCTGGGGGACTTGTATCCTGCCAACTTGAGTCTTGTCATCCAATAGCGTGGGTCTGGGAGCATTGGCTGACAAGACTCCCGAAGCAAGCGCTCCACTCGGAACTCCTACACGGCAAGCGAGCCCCAGGTGGGCAGAGGAAACGTTACAAGGACAAGCCTCAAAGCTTCCCTGATAAAATGCAACATCACCCACCGCCACCTGGGAGTCCCTGGCCAAAGACCAGTCCGCCCTAAGTGGAGGAAGTGCATCCGGGAGGGCGCTGAGCACCTCAAGTCTCGTCGCCGAGAGCATGCAGAAACCAGGCGCAGGCAGCGGAAGGAGCGTGTGGCAAACCAGTCCCACCCTCCCCTTCCCTCAACCACTGTCTGTCCCACCTGTGACAGAGACTAATTCCTGCAGTGGACCGTTCAGTCACCCAAGAACTCACTTTGAGAGTGGAAGAAAGTTTTCCTCGATGCAGAAGGTAGTGTGCAGCATAAACACCAGTATGGACCCGTGAGGGTGAAACGCCCACAAAAGGTCAACGTAAAAGAGAATTTCAAATCTCCCACGCAAGCAGCGTGGACAGACGGGAGTGGAAGTTGAACAGGTGCAGGGTCCAAAACAGGGGAAGTGCAGCCCAAGGATAGCACTCGGGGCCTTGCCTGGGCCCTCCCAATGGCAGGAGAGACAAGGAGGCGTCTTAATAGAATCCGGATCGGATATGAATGAGGAAAAACTGTTTCCACTGGCCAGAGGGTGGGAAACCCAAAGGCACAAGAACCAGAGAAGTTTTTTCTCCTCGTGCTGATCTGGAATGCGCTGTCTGAAGGGGCGGTGGAAGCAGATTCAATAGTCACTTTCAAAAGGGAGTTGGATAAATACTTGAAAAGGAAAAAAAATGTGCAGGGCAGTGGGGAAAGAGCTGGGGGGGGGGGGGGGGGGGAAGTGGGATTGAGTGGATCGCTCATTCAAAGAGCTGGCACAGGCACAATGGGCCTCCTTCTGTGCGATTCTATGATATCAAATCCAAAGCTGGATTCATGTCGTTTTTGTTCTTTTTCTTAAAAAAAATATTTAATTAATTTAAAAAATAAAATACTTTTCACTTACCTCAAATAGACTCACACTATCGGTAGGAAGGACTTGCAATTCTGTGGCACTGCATCAGGTCTCTCAAACCGCTTCGAGTGAAACAAATTCATTTCGGAAGTGCAGACACAGTAGCTATGTCAGGGAGTGCAGCAGCCATTGCGCGGACAGCAAGACCTCACACAACAGCCATTGCACGCACAGCAAGACTCCACACAGCAGCCATTGCGCGCACAGCAAGACTCCACACAGCAGCCATTGCGCGCACAGCAAGACTCCACACAGCAGCCATTGCGCGCACAGCAAGACTCCACACGGCAGCAGCAACAGGTTTCATGGCCCAATAATTCCGGCTTTTGGTGCTGGTTTGTGGACGAGGGTGGAATGGTGACCGGGACATCGGGAGAGCTTTCCCTCACACAGCGTCAGGGGATCTGTATACGCCCGCCTGAACTGGCGGCCACAGGCAGACGGGACCTGGGGTTCCAATTCTAAATGAATTCCACGCGAGGCTGAGATGCAATCCGAACCGATCCAGCTTTTGGCGAGGATACGGCAGCTTTATTCCGACAGTCACAGGAGCGAGTTTCGATATACGCGGTTCAAATATCGGGGTGGTTTACAGCCATTTTGTGCACTTGGTGCCGACTAGTCAGCGCCCCTCACACCCTTTGGAAATTCATCGAAACATTTACAAATCCCAAGCTTTCCCTAACTCCGATCCTGGGAGAAATGTCTGGGACTGGGGGGGGGGGGGGGGGGGGAGGGCCTTCTGTCCAACTTAACACACGGAACGCAGTCTGGTGAGACTTATCATGGCGTGACCCTAGCTGCTGAGCTTCAGCTCCCGACCAGTTGTGCAGAGAGAGCTTTAAATGGTTGGGATGGGGCTGTCTTCCCCACCTCTCCCGTTCCTGGGAGAGAGGGGAAGGGAAAAAAGAATGAAGGGATGAAAGATCTTGGATTTATACAATGTCTTTCCTGGCCTCAGGATGTCCCAAAGCGCTTTTTCAGCCAATGAAGCACTTTTCGAAGTGGAGTCACTGTTGTCAATGTAGGAAACACGCAGCCAATCCGCGCACAGCAAGCTCCCACAAACAGCAAGAAGATAAATGGCCAAATCGTCTGCTTTCAAGATGTTGGTCGGAGGATAAATATTGGTCTAAGACACCGGGAAGAGCCCCACCCCCCTGCTCTTCTTCGAAATAGTAGCCATGGGATCTTTTACGCCCACCCGAGAGGGCAGTTGTGGCCTCTGTTCCAATGTCTCATCCGAAAGGCAGTGCAGCACTCCTCCAGTACTACACTGGGGAGGGAGAGTCTGGAGTATGAGCTCAAATATCTGGAGCGAGACTTGAACCCACAACTTTTAAAAGGAGAATGATTTAAGGTATGGTCACTTTGACAAGGGACAACCCACACTGGACATGTGACATTGAAATCACAACAGCGCAGGAGAGTATAGGCAAAGTACAAGGGTTTGGCATCTGCTCAACCCCAGAAAAAGGATGGATTTGGTCCAGTGTTGTTGTCGGGAGCTGTGGGGTGCACTGAAGGTACGGACTAACTGAACATTCCAGTTTCGGCAGGCTTTTGCTGGGGACAGCGTTGGTCACCAAGGCCAGTTAGTCATTTACGAGGCTATCGGACGGAGGTAGGAACCGAGCCGAGTTAGCCCACACAGAAGCAGGGTCCAACAGAACAAGGGTACTCGATAGCCAGCGGAAGCAGGACCATCAGCTGAGTTTCCCTCGCACCGGCACCGAGGGCAATTGTCGGCTTTGCCCGAGATCGGCTAATAGACTGAAGATGGGAGTCTAGGACCTTCCTGGTCCCAACAACTCAGTGCGGCTTGAGATGATGCTTTATCCATCAGCAGAGCTGGAGGGGCAGTGGTTTGACAAACTGCATCGTCACCATCAGGATCTCCAAGAGACATGGTCGCCCTCAGGATCTCCAAGGGACATGGTCACCCTCAGGATCTCCAAGGGACAAGGACATCATCAGAAAGTCCAAGAGACATGGACATCACCACAATCTCCAATAGACATCATCAGGATCTTCAAGAGATGGGCAGCTGAGAGGACAGTAAACCCCATCCGTGACACGCTCTCCCCAAGAATTTACCCCAGTCGTGAGTGAAATCTTCTCTCGGCAGGAGTCGAATCCCAAATTCAATACTTTCACACACAGAGGAAGGTCAGAAAGGGCTCATGTAAATTTACAAGGAACATGAATTGACGTCATACACCACACCCTTTAACACTGCTTTTAACTGTTGGCCCTTTGTATCCCTTACGTTGTCCTGAGCAAGTACCTCAGCTTCTGAACCGAATGTAAAAACCCACGTGTCCGATCTCTTGCGGCATTAAATGCAAAATTACCAGTAGGGCTGGTTACATAGAGCAAAGGCCGGAGGCACACAGACAATATATTGTATTATAGATCACACATCATACACTTTTGCCTTGATTGAACTATGACTAAAGTGCTACACATCACTAAGTTAATCGCTTTAATACAGATTGCATTTAGGGGAATAGAAACCACCTCATTAATGATCTGTAAACATGCTGCTTTTAAACAAGGCAGACAAGCGGTTATGGTCACAAAATTGCCTCCCTGGTCCCCAAACACACAGCAAGCTCCGGCCCACTGAAGTGACTTTTCCCCTCTCTCCGTTCCCAGAGCCAAGTGCAGCCTTCACCTCACACCAGCTACCAAAAAGTGCAAAAGGATCAAGTCCACTGTGTAAATGGTAGCCCAAAGCATTCCACTCCAGCTGTCTTAGCGATTAGAAAACGTTCACAAGGCCAAGCGGTCAAAGGGCGCAGGCGGGATCGGATGCCTAACCGGTCCTGCGGGTCGCCAAGACGCCTTCTCTTCGACAGACAGAACTTCCGAACTACCTTCCCCCGGCAGCCTAATTCTTTCCTGCTCACAACGGCCGCAGAAAGCGTACACAGGATTTCCCATAGATGGAAGGAATTCGTTTCTGTTAGATTCTCCATGACCAAGGGCGTAGACTGCTCCTGGGCTATGGTTCCACGGGTGCCAGTTGCCTCTAGGTATCTTACCCAATTGGTTGCCACTCTGAGGGCCGTTGGGGGTGGGGCTTCACTGCCAAGCCCGATCTCTGCGTTCTCCCAATGTTCACAACTGCCCGCTTTTCGAGCAAACGTAGCTGGCATAGTAATCGGGAGAAGGGGCCTCCCACTGCAGTGCCCCTCCTCCCACCCAGGCCCACTGACTACGGACCCCTGCCTTCCCTGTAGAGCCCCATTTCACACTGGAAAGTGCCTTTAACCAACTGTCTGGCTGCCCTCGATGTGCAAGGACCCAGAAAGCCGCAATCAAAATAATTTGCTTGGAATAACTCCTTGGCCCCAGTGTATTCCTGGAAAATTCATTGGAAAATCATGAGATGGGACAGCTGATGGGAGTTTCACCAATTGATGAAGACTGTAATTAGTCAAACTGCTCAAGGTTCACCCTATCCGACATGATGTCCCTATTCATAAAAGGAGCATTACTATCAAAATTATTGTATGAGCAGTTCCCCCTACAGCCAGGTAATGTAGTGTGAAAGCTGGAGACAAAGAATTGAAAATCAATCTATTACACATCTTCCATCTGCATGCACTTTAACATTTTACATCATCAATTCCTGTGTCCACATTTAGAATGGAAACTCTCTATGTAAACTTGTCACACAGTAATTACACCTCCCTGCCAGTGGTGGCGCTACAGCATGACAAATTTATAATGTGAATAGAAATATAAAGGACAGAATGTCCGATTTTAAAATGGGGACTGAATTTATATCCTCACACCCTGGTCCATTTATTCCCCGCCTGCTAATCCCACTGCATGAGGACCCCCATACAATATCGTGGGAAATCAACCAGCATATTTCTGGAAAATGCTTCAAATAATAGAGTGCGGATGTGTAAAAGGTCTGCCTCACGGGTCCTGTGCATTACCAGTGCTGCTATTATCAGAGTGCCTGAAAAGTTGGGAGAGGCAGAAACCCTCATCGCAGTTAAAAGTACTTCAAGTGCCGCAGCCTACAGGGCTACGGACTGAGAGCTGGAAAGTGGGATTGGGCTGGGTAGTTCTTTTTCAGCCACCGTGCTGTAAATTTCTATGATTCTGTGAGACTGAACAATTTAGAACAGATTCTAGGCATTGGATTCGGATACGTCAAAGGCTCTCCCTAATAGAATCCAAGAGCAGGGTGGTTATGCTTGAACTGTATAAAACACTAGTTAGGACACAGCTGGAGTACTGCATGCAGTTCTGGTCACCACATTACAGGAAAGATGTGATTGCACTAGAGAGGGTACAGAGGAGATTTATCAGGATGTTGCCAGGACTGAAGAATTTTAGTTGAGAGGAAAGATTGGATCGGCTGGGTTGGTTTTCTTTGGCACAGAGGAGGCTGAGGGGAGACCTTATTGAGGTGTATAAAATTATGAGGGGCCTGGATAGTGTGGATAGGAAGGACCTATTTCCCTTAGCAGAGGGGTCAACAACCAGGGAGCAATAGATGTAAAGTAATTGGTAGGAGTTTTAGAGGGGATTTGAGGGGAAATGTTTTCACCCAGGGGGTGGTGGGGGTCTGGAACTCACTGCCTGAAAGGGTGGTAGAGGCAGAAACCCTCACATTTAAAAACTACTTGGATGTGCACCTGAAGTGCCGTAACCTGCAGGGCTACGGACCGAGAGCTGGAAAGTGGGATTAGGCTGGGTAGCTCTTTGTCGGCCGGCACGGAATACGATGGGCCGAAATGGCCTCCTTCGGTGCTGTAAATTTTTATGATTCTAACAGCACTGTGGGAGCACCTTCACCACACGGACTGCAGCGGTTCAAGAAGGCGGCTCACCACCACCTTCTCAAGGGGCAATTAGGGTTGGGCCATAAATCCAATGCCACGTCCCACGAATGAATAAAAAAAGGATCTGAGCTTGCGGTTTCAGAAGAGATGTCTGTGGCAAGAACTTGCAGGCTGCCCTCTGGGATTAGATGCACAGATCACAGCTCATTATGAAGACAGGTCGCATAGACTAGGCTTGTATTCCCTGGTATTTACTAGATTTAGCGGGTGATCTGAAGCTGATTAAAGAATTTTAAAGCGGGGGTGGGGGGGGGGAAGAGGAGAAAGGAAGGAATCTAGAATGGGTGTGGTGGTGGGGGAGGAGACGGGGGGGGGGGAAGGGGGAGGAGACGGGGGGGGGGGGGAAATCTAGAATTGGGGGGGGGGGGGGGCAAGAACGGGGACGTAACCTTAAAATTAACTGCCAAGCCGTTGAGTAAATGTCATGAATCATCTCTTCACACAAAGAAGTGGAAATCTGACATTCTCTTTCTCCTCCCCCCGCCCCCCCCCCCCAAAAAAAAAGCTGCGGTGATTGGGGGTCAACTGGCAATTTCAAAACGGAGATTTTTTTGTTTGCCAAGGGTATCAAGGGATATGAAACCAAAGCAGGTGAATGGAGGTGAGGTACAGATCAGCCATGATCTAAGTGAATGGTGGAACAGGCCCGAGGGGTTGAATGGCCTCCTCCTGTTCCTGTGCTCGTCTGATGTTCTAACATCCTGCTGTAAGGAAGCAGAGCGTGAGATTGCTGGCATTTGGAGTTTAAAAAATAAAAATGTCCTTTCATCTCCAAAGACGTTACTTTAATTCCACTAGCCTTTCCACCAGCTTCAAAGAGCGGGGGTGGGGGGGGATAGATTGTTTAGTGATTCTGATGGTTACTGTTTGCTCAGTTCACAGAAGGAGGGGATGAAGGGAGATTGAGCCAAGCTACAGAAGGCAAGGCCAATTGCCAAAAAAACAGGGTGGGGGGGGGGGGGGAGGAATTCTACACAAGAGTATCACGGGATTATGGAGAAACGGCGGGTAAATGGAGCAGCCATGAACTAATGAAATGGCGGAGCGGGCTCGAGGGGCTGTACGGCCTCCTCTAAGTTCCCAAGTCTTTCCTTGAAGCAGTTGCATTCTGTTCGTTGCCCGTCTTGACTCGGCTCAGAAACGGTGTAATCCACAAGCTCCAAGGTTGCCCCCAACTTCCCATAACAACGGGAGTGGTCAGAGACGGCCATTTTAAGTTGGAAAAATGAACATAAGGAACAGGAGCAGGCCCCTCGAGAGCCTGCTCCGTCATTCAATAAGATGGCTGATCTTCTACCTCAACTCCACTTTCCCGCCCGATCCCCATAATCCCTCACGAGTCCATAAATCTATCGATCTCAGTCTCAAATATACTCAACGACCGAGCTTTCAGTCCCCTGGGGTAGGGAATTCCAAAGGCTCTTAGGCATACAACAGCATGTCAAGTTACGAGGAAGCTACCGAACAGGTGACTCAAAATCAAGGGAGCTCCAGCACCAGACCTCACTACAGATCTCTCTCCACCCCCCCTCAACTCACCAGCGGCAGAAACAAATACTGTACTTCCCGCTGAAATGGTTGAGCTTGAAAGTTTTCGCAATGAGGACTGCTCCCAGCAAAGTATTTTTTTACCCTGTGCAACATAGAAAATAGGTGCAGGAGTAGGCCATTTGGCCCTTCTAGCCTGCACCGCCATTCAATGAGTTCATGACTGAACATGCAACTTCAGTACCCCATTCCTGCTTTCTCGCCATACCCCTTGATCCCCCGAGTAGTAAGGACTTCATCTAACTCCTTTTTGAATATATTTAGTGAATTGGCCTCAACAACTTTCTGTGGTAGAGAATTCCACAGGTTCACCACTCTCTGGGTGAAGAAGTTTCTCCTCATCTCGGTCCTAAATGGCTTACCCCTTATCCTTAGACTGTGTCCCCTGGTTCTGGACTTCCCCAACATTGGCAACATTCTTCCTGCATCTAACCTGTCTAAACCCGTCAGAATTTTAAACGTTTCTATGAGGTCCCCTCTCATTCTTCTGAACTCCAGTGAACACAAGCCCAGTCCCGCCATCCCGGGAATCAGTCTGGTGAACCTTCGCTGCACTCCCTCAATAGCAAGAATGTCCTTCCTCAGGTTAGGAGACCAAAACTGTACACAATACTCCAGGTGTGGCCTCACCAAGGCCCTGTACAACTGTAGCAACACCTCCCTGCCCCTATACTCAAATCCCCTCGCTATGAAGGCCAACATGCCATTTGCTTTCTTAACCGCCTGCTGTACCTGCATGCCAACCTTCAATGACTGATGTACTATGACACCCAGGTCTCGTTGCACCTCCCCTTTTCCTAATCTGTCACCATTCAGATAATAGTCTGTCTCTGTTTTTACCACCAAAGTGGATAACCACACATTTATCCACATTATACTTCATCTGCCATGCATTTGCCCACTCACCTAACCTATCCAAGTCGCTCTGCAGCCTCATAGCATCCTCCTCGCAGCTCACACTGCCACCCAACTTAGTGTCATCCGCAAATTTGGAGATACTACATTTAATCCCCTCGTCTAAATCATTAATATACAGTGTAAACAGCTGGGGCCCCAGCACAGAACCTTGCGGTACCCCACTAGTCACTGTCTGCCATTCTGAAAAGTACCCATTTACTCCTACTCTTTGCTTCCTGTCTGACAACCAGTTCTCAATCCATGTCAGCACACTACCCCCAATCCCATGTGCTTTAACTTTGCACATTAATCTCTTGTGTGGGACCTTGTCGAAAGCCTTCTGAAAGTCCAAATATACCATATCAACTGGTTCTCCCTTGTCCACTCTACTGGAAACATCCTCAAAAAATTCTGGAAGATTTGTCAAGCATGATTTCCCCTTCACAAATCCATGCTGACTTGGACCTATCATGTCACCTCTTTCCAAATGCACTATGACATCCTTAATAATTGATTCCATCATTTTACCCACTACCGATGTCAGGCTGACCGGTCTATAATTCCCTGTTATCTCTCTGCCTCCTTTTTTAAAAAGTGGGGTTACATTGGCTACCCTCCACTCGATAGGAACTGATCCAGAGTCAATGGAATGTTAGCCAACGGGGTACCTTCCTCCAGAGTTTGGGGAAATGTCGGAAAGCAGATGATGATGAACAGTTTTGGTCACTCCATTACATGAAAGATGTGATTGCACTGGAAAGGGTGCAGAGGAGATTTACAAGAATGTTGCCTGGACTGGAGAATTTTGGCTATGAGGAAAGATCGGAGAGGCTGGGTCTGTTTTCTTTGGAAGAGGAGGTTGAGGTGTATAAAATTATGACGGGCCTGGATAGAGTGGATAGGCAGAGGGATCAACAACCAGGGGGCATAGAGTTAAAGTAATTGGGGGAAGGTTTAGAGGAGATATATAGGGAAATTCCTTCACCCAGAGGGTGGTAGGGGTTCGGAACTCACTGCTTGAAAGGGTGGTAGAGGCAGAAACCCTCACCACATTTAAAAAGTACTTGGATGTGGACCTGAAGTGCTGTAACCTACAGGGCTACGGATCTAGAGCTGGAAAGTGGGATTAGGTTGGGTAGCTCTTGGTTGGCCAGCGTGCACATGCTTGAATTTCTATGACTAACAGGGGGAGGTCAGCTTTCATGGAAAATAGGTGCAGGAGTAGGCCATTCGGCCCTTCGAGCCTGCACCGCCATTCAATATGATCATGGCTGATCACTCACCTCAGTAGCCCTTTCCCGCTTTCTCTCCATACCCCTTGATCCCTCAGATCTTTGTCCCTCGTCCGCTGTACCCGCAATGGAAAACCCACTAACTCGCACAAATGGGGTTTCTGACAAAAGGCACAGTGACACAGAGGGGGAAAATTCATGATCCCTTGCCTGTTTTCAATCGTGCAAATCAAAGAATGGACAGAGCACGTTAGGGGAATAGTCGGATCTGCCTGCTG
Source organism: Pristiophorus japonicus (assembly GCF_044704955.1). NCBI lineage: Eukaryota > Metazoa > Chordata > Chondrichthyes > Pristiophoridae > Pristiophorus > Pristiophorus japonicus. Next base: position 93,933,504 of record NC_091995.1, read on the forward strand.
TAATGCGGTGCGTGTTGTACAGTAAAGACAAGCCGGGAACTTTATTCACATCCTTTGTATTTTTTTTTTTTCCAGGTTACATTTTGACTCGAGCATTTTGCTTTGAGGTCACAGCAACTCCATTAGTCATTGGTCCAACGCCTGGTTGAGCGCGAAAATTCAACATGGCTCCCCCCCCCCCCGCCACCCAACCCCGTTAGTTTACTGCCACTCTTGATGTTAAAAATCAGCCTTTAAATCTGGTTAAGCTTTCTCCACTTTATACAGCACTGCAAAGAAGCCCCATTTGCCAGGTTATCCAGTCGCTTGGGTTAGTTCTATGTACAGGCATTAGGCAGATGGGGATTCTCGCACATAAACAAGGCTAGGTTACAGCTAATCTGGGGGGGGGGGGGGGGGGGGAACACAGCACAAGTTTGCTCACCATTTACAAGACAACTCCCAGTGCAGTAGCAGGGTGAAATAAATGGGAGGAGGTGGGATTAACAAACAAGCCAACCCTGCAAGATACAAGACAGGTCTACAAGTGAAGGACATTTTCAGCAAAGCAGGAGGGGGAATTAAGAGAAATCTAAACTTCTGAATGCAGGAGGGACAGTTTGAGCCTCATTCTCTCTCCCCACCCTCCAGCCCCCCCTCCCCGCCCAAGTTCTCTTGGTTTACGGTGCTAAATCAGGTTCAGTGTATCTGCAGAAGTGTAAATCCACGAAGAGCTGGGTCTGCACAGGATGGGGGAAGCTGGTTTTGAGAAGCGTAGACGCCTAGGGAGCTGGCTTGTGGGCAGCGACCTAAAAAGACTCCGATCCGGGAAAGAGAAAAAAAAGTGTCGCTGGCGTGAAAAGCAGATTCAGAGGAAGGAACAATTTAATCCATCGTCACGTTTGGTTATCGCTCAGCATCACATACCGTGCAGCCCGCTCAGGAGGGAATACTACAGTCTGTTGATGGGGGTTCGAAGGGGGATGAGGGAGCTGCACGGAGCAGACTTTATTTTCAACAAAACTAAGGGAAGACATGTAGGCCCAAAGAGAGGATCGGAAGGGAAGTGTTCCAGTCTTTTTGCAATCAGAAAACGTTAAGCAAAGGTTAAATTAAAAAAAAAAATTCGCCCACCCGCTTAACTTTCAGTGGTGACATTTAAACAGCTAATTTAACATCCGTGACCAGAGAGTAAATTGGTTGTACAGGTAATTTCTATCCAGCCCTAAATAAGAGTTATATACAGATACATTTTACAATTACTTCATACGTTTCTTTTTAATATAAGGAATGACTATATCAATTAACAGCGAGGTGGGGGTCTTCAAAGTCATTTGGTATTCAGGTATCGCCTCATTTTGTGGTCTGCAAAGGCAGTGGGAACCAAAAAGGGGCGAGTCAACAGGCGGCTACTGGGGGAATTCTGCTCACTATCGTCCCCACCCCATCACCCGCTCTCAGAAGGCAGTTCCTTCTCACTAGAGGACAGTTCTTCAGGCAACAGGCATCCTCACCCACCCTGCCCAAATGGCCATTCTCCAGTCTGGTCAGCGAGTGCCGGCGGGCTATTGAACTGCGGGGTGCATCACAACCGAGTCTGAACCCGCCTTCAGGGGCATCTGCACAGCCACGCTCTCCGGCAAAGTGACCAGGAAGGTGCAGCAATGGCCGACTGTCCTCTTCCCCCTCAACTCGGGGCTGCTGAAGGGAACGGCAGCATCCCGGCAGAGGGCCCGCAGATCAACCCTTCCCGTCCGTGTACTCGTCTCAGCTCCATGCGGGAGTGGCGCGAGTACCAACTGGGTCTTGGGGGGGGGGGGGGGGGGTAGGTGTGTGGAAGGAACCGTTCTGCTCACTGATGTCCTGAAAACGCAGGCAGCGAGAGCGGCGACCGTCAAATCTGACATCAGCGGCTGCCGAGAGCATTGCAAACAATAAGCACCGTTTGTCAACGCGGTCTACAGAGTTATGTCGAGAGTTGTGTGGACTTCACCGCAAGAGTGAAATTGTGCCCAGTCGGCATACTCTATCTCGAGGCCATTTGTAGTCACCTCTTCTCCAGAATGGCAGCCATTTGCAGTGTCCAGTCACCTCCTCTCCAGAACGGCAGCCATTTGCAGTGACCTGCTCTCTTTCCTTTCCCCCCTCCCCCATGTTTGATGCCCCGCGTACCAAACAATATTCTAAGACCCCCCTCAAAAGCAACAAAAACCTCCACGGAACAATTACGTAAACATATACTGTACTTAAATGGACGTCACATGATACTTTAAGATTTCACTGGACGTGGCGCATATAGACCTCCACACATTTGTGCGCACACACACACACACACACACACACACACACACGCTCAGACTCAAACAAACACGCAGTATAGTGTAAGAGATCAATTACATGTAGGAGGCTTCAGAACTGCTGAGACAGTAATTCGCATAGTCGCTTCGACACGGTCTCCTTGCTTGTGCGTAGTGTGAGGCGATACATCTGAGGGAGGGGGAAGAGAGAGAGAGAGAGAGAGAGACACACACATTAGCTTACAGAGCACATCACTGCCAACGGGCACCTCCCGACCAGAGAAGAACAGGACAAGCGGAGCTAGTTCGCCCTCATCAAACCCGCTGAAGCAACTTGCGCTGGACGGGGCATCAGCCGAGGAGGAGGAAACCGCGCCCCCCCCCCCACCCCGAGCCAACGTTCTCGCTAAGCTGCACAGACGCGCAGCTGTCTGGAGGTCCCGTGCAACCCAGGACTGGCTCTCCAACTGGACGATTTTGTGCATGCGGGGAATTTTTGAATGGGACGCCCAACCCATTAAATGGACCACGCAAAATGAAGGGGAAATATTGCCTCCAGCCCATTGAAATGCACAGTTTACAGTACCCGACGGACACTCCCTCCCTCTACCCCCGCCCAAATCCCATCCAATTCCTACCCAACATTCATGATCAGGAGCCTTCCAAGCTGCGGGTGGCGGCAGTCACTATGCTGATGGCAACGAGGCCAAACCGCGACCTTGCGACGATCACCCCCATGGGAGATCAGCCACCTGCCAGTGCACACACCGCAGATTGAAGCTACAAGTCAGCTGTTCTCTACCAGCTCAGTGCCACGCTGGCCATTCAGGCTACCCGCTGGCCGTTCAGGCTACCCGCTGACCCATCGGGCAAGGGGGTAAATGGCTCACTGCTCTCGAGTGACACTCGGCAACCCGACCCGCTGAGACCGACGCACCCGCCGCTACGCGACACGAGATAATCGGGGAGCTGAAACAGTCACCAACCTGTGCCTGACCGTTGGGTTCCAGCCGCAACAAACAGCCGACCTGGATGGACTTTGTGTGGATGACTCCCGCACCGACAAAGTTGTCAGGATTGGGGTCGACGTTCTCCAGCAGTGCAGACCCGAATCCTATCAACTGTGGGAAAGAAAGGGGGGAAAAAAAAATAAAACTGACGGGAAGTGTACCAGCAGAATTCCAGCCCCCACCAACCAACCCCCCCCCCCCCCCCCCCGGCAGCAGTATCGTTCCGCACGGAGAGTGAAAGTCTGCTTCACCACCGGTCCCGCTCGGTGAGCTACTGTTCCTTCGCAATGCCTCACCAACGTCCCTCCTGCCCGCTGTGCTTCCACTCACTTGGCATTTTTCGATGTCCGAGGTCAAGTTCCCTCGGCGAGTGGCTGCCCTCTGGCATCTCACCCAAGCGAGTGTCCTTCACGCGTTGCGCTACAGAGCGAGAGCTGTTGGGGCTATTCGACACAAACAAAGTGGAGCTGGAAAATGGTGGTGCCGTTTTGGGCCAGGGACGAGAGCGCGACTGGCACTATGCGGTTTTAAGAACACAAGGATTAGGAGTAGACCATACTGCCCCTTGAGCCTGCTCCGTCATTTAATAAGATCATGGCTGATTGTCGACCTCAACTCCAGTTTCCCGCCCGATCCCCATATCCCTTTATTCACCTAGAGTACAAAAATCTATCGATCCCAGCCTCCGTCAATCAACATTACAAAAAAAAAAAGAGATTATCTGGGCATTATCACATTGCTGTGTGTGGGAGCTTGCTGTGCGCAATAGGCTGCCACGTTCCCTAAATTACAACAGTGACTACACTCCAAAAAAGTACTTCATTGGTTGTAAAGAGCTTTGAGACATCCGGTGGTCATGAATGGCGCTATATAAATCCATGTCTTTCTTTCTTTGAATATACTCAACGACTCAGCATCCACAGCCCTCTGGGGCAGAGAATTCAAAAGACTCACAACCCTCCCGGGTGAAGAAGTTCCTCCTCATCTCCATCTTAAGTGGGGACCCCTGGTTCGAGACACTCCAGCCAGAGAAAACAATCTCCCAGTATCTATCCTGTCAATCTCCCTCAGAACCTTACACGTGTTTGAAGTTTTACCGCCTCCCGCGTATAGTGGCCAAATCGCGGGTTAACACTAGCGTGCTCGCCGAAACGCTAAGGATCACACAACCCGAGCCACACGGAGAGACCAAGGGAACACTTTACCCTGCAGAAAAAAAAAATGTATCGAGGTTCTCCGGGATTTTAAGGGGTGCAGAGTTCTAACAAACCACTGGACAAAGCCACAAGACACAGACCTGGTCACAATAGGACAAAGTCAATAACAGCAACTTGTATTTGTATAGCACCTTTAACGAAATAAAATATCCCAAGGCGCTTCACAGGAGTATTGGAAGACACAACCGCATAAGGAGAAATTAGCGCAGGTGACCAAAGAGGTCGGTTTTAAGAAGCATCTTGAAGGAGGAAAGAGAAGTAGAGAGGTTTAGGGAGGGAGTTCCAGAGTGATTATAATCAGGGATGCTCAAGAGGGCAGAATTTGAGGAATGCAGACATCTCGGAGGGTTGTGGGCCTGGAGGAGATTACAGAGATAGGGAGGGGCGAGGGATTTGAAAATAAAGATGAGAATTTTGAAATCGAGGCGTTGCTTAACCGGGAGCTAATGTAGGTCAGTGAGCACAGGGGGTGATGGGTGAGCGGGACTTGGAGCGAGTTAGGACACAGGGCAGTGAGCACAGGGGGTGATGGGTGAGCGGGACTCGGTGCGAGTTAGGACACATGGCAGTGAGCACAGGGGGTGATGGGTGAGCGGGACTTGGTGCGAGTTAGGACACGGGGCAGTGAGCACAGGGGGTGATGGGTGAGCGGGACTTGGTGCGAGTTAGGACACGGGGCAGTGAGCACAGGGGGTGATGGGTGAGTGGGACTTGGTGCGAGTTAGGACACGGGGCAGTCGAGTTTTGGATCAACTCTAGTTTACGTTGGGTAGAATGTAGGAGGCCAGCCAGGAGTCCATTGGAATAGTCAAGTCTAGAGGTAACAAAGGCATTTAGATGGTTTTGATTTAAAATAAGTCACACAAAAGGGAGGCAGACAGGGACCAAAAATTCAAGGCTGGCGGCACCATTTTTTTTAAGCAAAAGAATCGATTGAGGGATGTAAAGGTTTAGTCTTGGGCTACGCTTTTGAACATTGGGACTAACGTTAACCCAGCTGAGACTAGTTAAGTGAGCACAGAACGGAGAATCGAAGCTATGACTGTACGGTTCGCTCCCATTGCCCATGGTGCACTTAACCACTGAGCTATCGGACAAGAGGAATTTTAGTCCTTAAAGGGTTAATGGATGGGGAGGAAAGGAGGAGCTTACCTTGGCCTTGGTGACCTCTGTGTCCATGGGGTGATTAGCTTTAAAGATCTTCTGTGCTTCTTGCTGGGGACTGGAGACAGAGAGAGAACAAGAGGAAAAGGTGCCGTAAATAACACAGGCAGTAACATTGAAAACTTATTCAGACCCCCAGAGTAGTTCTGCTGTAGTTACGATGCCAGATAGTTGTACCATCTGAAAATGTTCTCCCCACAATTAATAGGCTATCACTCCAGTGCAGTACTGAGGGAGTTCTGCACTGTCGCAGGTGTCGTCTTTTGGTTAAGATGTTAAACCGAGGCCTCTCAGGTCCATGAAAAGATCCCACGGCAGTATTTCGAAGAAGAGCAAGGGGGAGTTCTTCCCGATATCCTGGGACCAGTATTTATCCCTCAATCAACGTAACAAAACAGATTATCTGGGTCATTATCACATTGCTGTGTGGGAGCTTGCTGTGCGCCAATTGGCTGCCGCGTTTCCCACATTACAACAGTGACTACACTCCAAAAGTACTTCATTGGCTGTAAAGTGTTTGGGACCTCCTGTGGTCGCGAAAGGCGCTATAGAAATGCCTTCCATTCTCTGTTCCTGTTCCACGTACCCGTGTGCCGTAGGGGAAATTACACAGCGCACTTTACAGACTACGAGGGGACAGTGGCACAGTGGTTATGTTACTGGACCAGTAACCCAGAGGCTTGGACTAATGATCAGGAGACTCAAGTTCAAATCCCACCACGGCAGCTGGGGAGGGGTCGGTGGTGGCCCGAGGCGGGGGTCCAGATTCCGAAACATTTTCCGGATTCCGGAACAGTACGGATTCTGGAACTCCGAATTCTCGCCGCTGTACCTGCATTATCCACCTTGCTAAAGCAGCGCACACCTGTTGATAGCTGCCTCGGGAATGTGACCCTGTTTAACAACAGCTCGGTTTTAAATAAATATTTTGTTTATTTTTCTGTTATGGCTCCATTTTCTAAATGAAGCAATAAATATTTCCAAGTGCTTTAATGCAGTATTATTTGTAACGTTTTATATATTTGGTTGCAGCTGTTCTGCTAACTGGCGAGAGCTCAGGAGCCAGAGGATTATATTTAATCCGTTTTAATTAACTTAATCTTACTTTTTTTTTATATTAATGACCTGAACTCGGATATAGGGCACAATTTCAAAGTTTGCAGCACACGGGCACAATAGAAACATAGAAATTAGGTGCAGGAGTAGGCCATTCGAGCCTGCACCACCATTCAATAAGATCATGGCTGATCATTCACCTCAGTACCCCTTTCCTGCTTTCTCTCCATTCCCCTTGATCCCTTTAGCCGTAAGGGCCATATCTAACTCCCTTTTGAATATATCTAACGAACTGGCCTCAACAACTCTGTGGTAGAGAATTCCACAGGTTCACAATTCTCTGAGTGAAGAAGTTTCTCCTCATCTCGTCCTAAATGGCTTACCCCTTATCCTTAGACCGTGACCCCTGGTTCTGGACTTCCCCAACATCAGGAGCATTCTTCCTGCATCTAACCTGTCCAATCCAGTCAGAATTTTATATGTTTCTATCAGATCCCCTCTCATTCTTCTAAACTCCAGTGGATACAAGCCCAGTTGACCAGTCTTTCTTCATATGTCAGTCCTGCCATCCCAGGAATCAGTCTGGTGAACCTTCGCTGCACTCCCTCAATAGCAAGAATGTCCTTCCTCAGATTAGGAGACCAGAACTGAACACAATATTCCAGGTGAGGCCTCACCAAGGCCCTGTACAACTGCAGTAAGACCTCCCTGCTCCTGTACTCAAATCCCCTAGCTATGAAGGCCAACAAGCCATTTGCCTTCTTCACCGCCTGCTGTACCTGCATGCCGAAAAAATGGCCTCCTTCTGTGCGGTACGATTCTATGACATTATGCTCTGCTCCACCATCCGCCATTTCACCCTCCACTGCCCACATTCGCTGGATTCTCCGCAGCCCACTGCCCCCTCCACCTCCACCTCCACTCTCCAGCCCTCAGGCTCTCTGTTCTCTCCTTACCTGCTCAGCTGCTTCCAGCGCTGGAAGAAGTCTTCGGACGCCATCTCTGTTGGCTGGAAAAACTTGTTGATGGTTATGGGTAGTTTTAGGGTGATATTCTGCAGGGTTCCACCATATCTACCAACAGAGGGAGAGAGATTTTAACAATGGCAATTTAAAAAAAAAAATGAAGTGGTAGACTTTAGGGAGGTGTGATTCATAATTAGTTTAAATATTCTCTTTCACCTCGGTTCAAAGTCCCAGAGGAATTTAAGGCTTCCCACTTTTTTTTTTCAATTAGTCTCCTCTTATCTTGGAGACATCAAATATCCACACTTTTCCCTGAAATATCAAAATATTAAACTCCAGCCCAGTTATAGGGGTTATTAACATCAGCAGAAACAAACCCCAACTGCCAGAATGAACACGATTCAGTCCGGGATGTGACCAACAGCAGCAATAAGAACAGACTCCAACCCCTGCAGTCACTTATGAACTCACTGGTGCCTCAGCAAGGTGAATGAGTGAATCCCTTCCCACACAGAGCAGGTGAACAGTTTCTCCCCAGTGTGAACTCGCTGGTGTGCTAGCAGGTTAACTGAGTTAGAGAATCTCTTCCCACATTCTGAGCAGGTGAATGGTCTCTCCCCAGTGTTAACTCGCTGGTGTATCAGCAGTTGGGATGACCGAGTGAAACCCTTCCCAGACTCAGAGCAGGTGAACAGCCTCTCCTTGGTGTGACTGCGCTTGTGTATTTCGAAGCTGAATGATCGGCTGAAGCCTTGTCCACACACAGAACACACGTACAGTTTTCCCCCCACTGTGAACGGTGCTTTCTGCTTCCATATTAAAATGCCGATGATATTCCCCATTAATCAAATGACTCCATCAGATCCCGACGCGATGCCCGGCCTTAGCCCCCAGTCTACAAATCCTCCACTTTTAACACTCTTCGTTTGTAAAAAAAAAAGTCTCACAATACTTTATCAAAGGCCTTTTGGATGTCCAGGTACAATGCATCATTTAATTTCGGATATGCCCAATTTAATTTGGGAAATAGTGATTTTTGTAGAATGCTTTTACAGAGTGTTAGGAGAGAATTTACAGACGGGAAACCCAAACCAAACATCAAACCAAACAAGGCGGATTGCAAAAGTTTCTATAGGTATGTAAAGAGAAAAAGGTTAGTAAAGACAAACGTAGGTCCCCTGCAGTCAGAATCAGGGGAAGTCATAACGGGAAACAAAGAAATGGCAGACCAATTGAACAAGTACTTTGGTTCAGTATTCACTAAGGAGGACACAAACAACCTTCCGGATATAAAAGGGGTCAGAGGGTCTAGTAAGGAGGAGGAACTGAGGGAAATCTTTATTAGTCGGGAAATTGTGTTGGGGAAATTGATGGAATTGAAGGCCGATAAATCCCCAGGGCCTGATGGACTGCATCCCAGAGTACTTAAGGAGGTGGCCTTGGAAATAGCAGATGCATTGACAGTCATTTTCCAACATTCCATTGACTCTGGATCAAGTTCCTATCGAGTGGAGGGTAGCCAATGTAACCCCACTTTTTAAAAAAGGAGGGAGAGAGAAAACAGGGAATTATAGACCGGTCAGCCTGACCTCAGTAGTGGGTAAAATGATGGAATCAATTATTAAGGATGTCATAGCAGCGCATTTGGAAAAAGGTGACATGATAGGTCCAAGTCAGCATGGATTTGTGAAGGGGAAATCATGCTTGACAAATCTTCTGGAATTTTTTGAGGATGTTTCCAGTAAAGTGGACAAAGGAGAACCAGTTGATGTGGTATATTTGGACTTTCAGAAGGCTTTCGACAAGGTCCCACACAAGAGATTAATGTGCAAAGTTAAAGCACATGGGATTGGGGGTAGTGTGCTGACGTGGATTGAGAACTGGTTGTCAGACAGGAAGCAAAGAGTAGGAGTAAATGGGTACTTTTCAGAATGGCAGACAGTAACTAGTGGGGTACCGCAAGGTTCTGTGCTGGGGCCCCAGCTGTTTACATTAATGTACAATGATTTAGACGAGGGGATTAAATGTAGTATCTCTAAATTTGCGGATGACACTAAGTTGGGTGGCAGTGTGAGCTGCGAGGAGGATGCTATGAGGCTGCAGAGTGACTTGGATAGGTTAGGTGAGTGGGCAAATGCATGGCAGATGAAGTATAATGTGGATAAATGTGAGGTTATCCACTTTGGTGGTAAAAACAGAGAGACAGACTATTATCTGAATGGTGACAGATTAGGAAAAGGGAAGGTGCAACGAGACCTGGGTGTCATGGTACATCAGTCATTGAAGGTTGGCATGTAGGTACAGCAGGCGGTTAAGAAAGCAAATGGCATGTTGGCCTTCATAGCGAGGAGATTTGAGTATAGGGGCAGGGAGGTGTTGCTACAGTTGTACAGGGCCTTGGTGAGGCCACACCTGGAGTATTGTGTACAATTTTGGTCTCCTAACTTGAGGAAGGACATTCTTGCTATTGAGGGAGTGCAGCGAAGATTCACCAGACTGATTCTCGGGATGGTGGGACTGACCTATCAAGAAAGACTGGATCAAATGGGCTTGTATTCACTGGAGTTCAGAAGAATGAGAGGGGACCTCATAGAAACGTTTAAAATTCTGACGGGTTTAGACAGGTTAGATGCAGGAAGAATGTTCCCAATGTTGGGGAAGTCCAGAACCAGGGGTCACAGTCTAGGGATAAGGGGTAAGCCATTTAGGACCGAGATGAGGAGAGACTTCTTCACCCAGAGAGTGGTGAACCTGTGGAATTCTCTGCCACAGAAAGTGGTTGGGGCCAATTCACTAAATATATTCAAAAGGGAGTTAGATGAAGTCCTTACTACTAGGGGGATCAAGGGGTATGGCGAGAAAGCAGGAAGGGGGTACTGAAGTTTCAGTTCAGCCATGAACTCATTGAATGGCGGTGCAGGCTAGAAGGGTTGAATGGCCTGCTCCTGCACCTATTTTCTATGTTTCTATGTCAAGATCAGACAGAGCCAGTCGACTCACCAGGACCTGAATATCATCGGCCCTTGAATGTGGAAGGAGAAATGATTGTTCTGTATGCTGTCGCCGCTCCGTCTCCCATTGGAAGGAGTGGGTTACAGCTGCAAACTACTAACCAACAATTAACTAATGACCAGCATTTGTTTTGCTAATCCAACAGCCAGCCATTAGGGAATTTCAAAGTACACGAGTTCGTTATATTTGGTATCATAAGAATTCTCCATCTTGTTCAGTTTCTCATTACTTCAAACAACTACTCCCTTCAGTCTCTGACCAAGTGGGCAGAGGAGCTGCCAGACTGCTCAGAGTGTGAAGCAGCCATACGAGAGAAAGCGAAGGCGCGAGAAAGCGAAAGAGAACGAAAGAGAGAGAAGAGAGAGAGAGAGAGAGAGAGAGAGAGAAAAAGCGAGAGAGAAAGCGAAAGAGAGTGCGAGTGCGAAGGCGAGAGCGAAAAAGCGAGAGACAGAAAGCGCGAGAGACAGAAAGCGCGAGAGACAGAAAGCGCGAGAGACAGAAAGCGCGAGAGACAGAAAGCGCGAGAGACAGAAAGCGCGAGAGACAGAAAGCGCGAGAGACAGAAAGCGCGAGAGACAGAAAGCGCGAGAGACAGAAAGCGCGAGAGACAGAAAGCGCGAGAGACAGAAAGCGCGAGAGACAGAAAGCGCGAGAGACAGAAAGCGCGAGAGACAGAAAGCGCGAGAGACAGAAAGCGCGAGAGACAGAAAGCGCGAGAGACAGAAAGCGCGAGAGACAGAAAGCGCGAGAGACAGAAAGCGCGAGAGACAGAAAGCGCGAGAGAGAAAGATTGAAAGAGAAAGATAGAGAAAGATAGAGAGAGAAAGAAAAAGATAGAGAGCAAGAGAGAAAGAGAGAGAAGAGAGAGGAGAGAGAGGAATTTGGCAGAGCAGCTGACAGGTTGCTCAGAGTAAAGCAGTAAAGAGAGAGAAAAAGCAGAGAGCGAAAAAAAGAGCGAGATTTCAGATGAAAGAGGGTTTGAGGGTGGATATTAGGACCAGCACGAGGCAAACCCAGTACCTGAACTGAATGTTGAGCAGTGGGGCTTCAGTGAAGTCCGACAAGCATTCGATGTTAATCACTTGCTGAACCTGTGCTCCACCCTCCACGATCGGCTCCACGGGCTTGGCCTGAAGGTTCAACTGTGACAAGCGTTAAAGAATTTAAGGGACTATCTAGTGCGTGGCACTCACTTTCTTTGCCTCCTCCCCAACTCGCTCTTCCCTCCTAAATGTGCTTGGCTTGGGTACAGTTCCGTGGTCAGCGATTGCCCCCCAGCACCTTGCCAATTGCATATCCTGCACGGTCGACTGCAGACACTGCACGACGACAAACTAATCAATTGGATTTGTCTTCGCATGTGTGCACTCTCACACAGACGCACGCAAATATACAGTAACTGGATAACCCAGAAGCGGGAACACCTTGCCCGTTTTCCCATCTCACCCAGCAGCACTAAAGCCAATTGCAGCACCCCTACCACTAGCCCCGATTCAGATCAGCTAAGTCGAAAAGGATTGAACCTGGGTGGTTTCACGATAGTGGTGTCAGCCGTGGCCGATTCTCTGAGTCAGAAGGTCGAGGGTTCAAGTCCCCACTCCAGAGACTTGAGCACCAAGACTCTCCCAGTGCAGTGCTGAGGGAGCACTGCACTATATACATAAGATACATAAGAAATAGGAGCAGGAGTCGGCCATTTGGCCCCTCGAGCCTGCTCCACCATTCAATAAGATCATGGCTGATTTAATCTTGGCCTCAACTCCATTTTCCTGCCCACTCCCCATAACCCTTGACTCCCTTAATATCCAAAGATCTATCAATCTCCACCTTAAATATATTCAATGACCCAGCCTCCACAGCTCTCTGGGGCAGAGAATGCCAAAGATTCACGACCCTCAGAGAAGAAATTCTTCCTCCGTCTTAAATGGACGACCCCTTATTCTGAAACTATGCCCCCTAGTTCTAGATTCCCCCACGAGGGGAAACATCCTCTCTGCATCTACCCTGTCAAGCCCCCTCAGAATCTTAGACGTTTCAATAAGATCATCTCTCATTCTTCTAAAGGTCAATGAGTATAGGCCCAACCTATATTTATAAGACACTGTTGGACACTGCACTGCACTGCCGGTGGTGCCGTCTTCAAGATGTGACCTTAAACTGAGGCCCCGTCTGCTCTCAGGTGGACACAAAAGATCCCACGGCACTATTTGAAGAGGAGCAGGGGCTTTCTGCCCAGTGCCCTGGCCAATACTCCAGAGAGTTGATTTGAGCCTAGGTAAGGACCAACACCAAAACGTGTTCGTTCACACTGCTGCCGGCGAAAATGCGACTGCAGAATCTCAGCTCCCACACAAAGTTCACACAGGCAGGCAATGTCTAGCTACTTAAAGATAGATCAGTGTAAAGGCAGCAGAGAGAATGTGCTACATTTTTGTCGCTGCCCTACCTTCGAATGAGGTCCTGCTGTTTGGGGCCTAGAATCAGAATCGCACAGCACAGAAGGCGGCCATTCGGCCCATCGAGCCTGTGCCGGCTCTTTGAAAGAGCCATCCAATTAGTCCCACTCCCCACAACACTGCAATTTTTTTCTTTTCAAATATTTACCGAATTCCCCTTTTGAAATCTGCTCCCACCGCTCTTTCAGGCAGCGCGTTCCAGATCACAACAACTCGCAGCGTCAAAACACTCTCATCTCCCTCTGGTTCTTTTGCCGATTATCTTATATCTGTGCCCACTGCTTACCGACCTTCCCGTCAGTGGAAACAGTTTCCCCTTGTTTATTCCATCAAACCCCATCATAATTTTGAACACCTCTAAAATCTTCTCTGGACAGTCTCTGCTCCAAGGAGAATCCCGGTTTCTCCAGACATTCCACATAACAGGACGGTGCATGTTGAAGATCCCCGGCACTATTTAAACACAAGCAGGAATTTCTCCACGACTTTGACGATGTTTCAGAAGCGCGTTGTGCACAATTCGTAATCTTTCCTTTGTGATGCCTTCACTGCGCCCAGAGTTGAACAGAAACACACTCCAATTAAACTGCTCATCGAACCGTGGAAAATTCCGACACAGAAGGAGGCCATTTCGGCCCATCGTGTCCACGCCGGTCAAAAAACAAGAGCCACCCAGCCTAATCCCACTTTGCAGCTCTCGGTCCGTAGCCCTGTAGGTTACGGCTCTCCAAGTGCACATCCAGGTACTTTTTAAATGTGGTTTCTGCCTCTACCACCCTTTCAGGCAGTGAGTTCCAGACCCCCACCACCCTCTGGGTGAAAACATTTCCCCTCAAATCCCCTCTAAACCTCCCCCCAATTACTTTACATCTATTGCTCCCTGGCTGTTGACCCCTCTGCTAAGGGAAACAGGTCCTTCCTATCCACTCTATCCAGGCCCCTCATAATTTTATACACCTCAATAAGGTCTCCCCTCAGCCTCCTCTGTGCCAAAGAAAACCAACCCAGCCGATCCAATCTTTCCCTTTCTCCTCAAATCCTTCCACCAACCACTTTAAATCTGTGCCTCCTGGTTATTGACCCCTCTGCTAAGTCGGCTGACAGCAAAAGGATATCATTCTGCAGCTCGCCGGGGCAGCTGACGTTCAGCGTGAAGTTGAGGAACTGGACGGATGTCTTGTTCCCAAAAAACAGGTACATTCGACCTAGACGTGGAGAGACAAGAAAATAATCAGAGCACTCACTGCCTGCACGACCAATGTCTCTGGCGAGGCCAGCCAAAACAGTCCACTTCGAAATGAAAACTATTCCCCCCTCCCCCCCCACCACCAAGTAGGAAACATAAGATTTAAAAATATAAGAATTATGAACAGGACTAGGCCACTCAGCCCCTCGAGCCTGCTCCGCCATTCAATGAGATCATGGCTGATCTTCGACCTCAACTCCACTTTCCCTCCCGATCCCCATAATATCCAAAAATCTATCGATCTCTGTCTTGAATATACTCAACACTCAGCCTCCACAGCCCTCTGGGGCAGAGAATTCTAAAGATTCACCAGCCTCTGAGTGAAAAAGTTTCTCCTCATCCCAGTCCTAAATGGCCAACCCCTTATTCTGAGACTGTGACTCCCCAGCCCGGGAGAAACATCCTCCCTGCATCTACCCTGTCAAGCCCTGTAAGAATTGTGTATGTTTCAATGAGATCACCTCTCATTCTTCTAAACTCTAGAGAAGAAAAGCCTAATCTACTCAATCTCTCCTTATAGGACAATCCCCCCATCCCAGGAATCAGTCTGGTGAACCTTCGTTGCACTCTCTCAATGGCAAGTATATCCTTCCTTAGGTAATATTTACGAAAGGATATACTTGCTTTGGAGGCAGTTCAGAGAAGGTTCACGAGGTTGATTCCGGGGATGAGGGGGTTGACTTATGAGGAAAGGTTGAGGAGGTTGGGCCTCTACTCATATGGAATTCAGAAGAATGAGAGGTGATCTTATCGAAACGTATAAGATTATGAGGGGGCTTGACAAGGTGGATGCAGAGAGGATGTTTCCACTGATGGGGGAGACTAGAACTAGAGGGCACGATCTTAGAATAAGGGGCCGCCCATTTAAAACTGAGATGAGGAGAAATTTCTTCTCTCAGAGGGTTGTAAATCTGTGGAATTCACTGCCTCAGAGAGCTGTGGAAGCTGGGACATTGAATAAATTTAAGACAGAAATAGACAGTTCCTTAAACGATAAGGGAATAAGGTGTTATGGGGAGCAGGTGGGGAAGTGGAGTTGAGGCCAGGATCAGATCAGCCATGATCTTATTGAATGGCAGAGCAGGCTCGAGGGGCCGTATGGCCTACTCCTGCTCTTATGAGACCAAAACTGTACACAACACTCCAGGTGCAGAAACTGTTATGTATGCAACACCTTGTAACCAGCATTCTACCGCCACCAGAGAGCGCATCTGTTGGAGTCCCAAGGGATCCCAACATCCCTTGGAAGCACTGCATATAAGCAGGCCCCTCCCATGCTGTGCCTGCACTCTGGAGTCAGAATAAAGAGACTAAGGTCACACTTACTCAAGTCTACAGTACTCAGTCACATTGCTTTATTTGAGACATAACGGAAACGATGTGCTACCAATCCAAACGGTGCCAGATTCGGCTCCTGGTCTGTACCGGGTCAGCTCCCATGTGGCATTACGAAACTGGCCCCAGCCCCAGGAAGGGAACCCAGGAAGCTGGAGCCCGGGGTGGAGCGGTCATGTCGGGGTTCCCGCGCCCCGATATCCAGCAAGTCCCGCTGCTGACCAGGCGCTTGTGGACGTTGGGTGGAGGACAGGATCCGGCTTGGGCTGCGACGCCTTCGGTAGCGAACAGCTGGTCGAGAACCCACAACCCAGGCTCACACACTGGGGGCAGGGCCGCTGGGAACATGCCAGCACTTTCTGGGGGGAAATGGGGGGGGGGGGGGGGGTAGAAAGCACCCAACAGGGTTGAAACTAAAAAAAAAAACGGTTTTCAAAATGGCGATAACGGATTTTGCGAGTCCATAACGACTGCGGATGTGGATCCCTGAAGTAGCAACTTTATCCGGACTAAGGCCCGGCAATCTGAAGCGAAAGGCAAGAGACACTCACCCAGATTCTGTCGGTATTCGGACTTTATTCCGATCTGCAGGAGCTGGTTTTCAAACAGGACACCGTTGTTTTTGCAGACAAACCTGGAGCAGTGGAGGGGTTGGACAAAGAGCAAGCAAAAGATCAGCCAACATTGACAGGCACCGTTTAGATCTATAACCAGGACAGACATGATGGGCCGAATGGCCACCTTCTGTGCTGTAAAATTTTATGATCCAAAACTCAGCAGCCCTTGTCCTAACTCACACAGATTCCCGCTCACCCATCACCCCCTGTGCTCACTGCCCCGTGTTCTAACTTGCACCGAGTCCCGCTCACCCATCACCCCCTGTGCTCACTGCCCCGTGTTCTAACTTGCACCGAGTCCTGCTCACCCATCACCCCCTGTGCTCACTGCACCGTGTCCAAACTCGCACCAAGTCCCGCTCACCCATTACCCCCTGTGCTCACTGCCCCGTGTCCTAACTTGCACCGAGTCCTGCTCACCCATCACCCCCTGTGCTCACTGCACCGTGTCCTAACTCGCACCAAGTCCCACTCACCCATCACCCCCTGTGCTTTCTGACCTACATTGGCTCCCAGTTAAGCAACGCCTCGATTTCAAAATTCTCATCCTTGTTTTTAAACCCCCCCGTGGCCTAGCCCCTCCCTATCTCTAATCTCCTCCAGCCCCAGAACCCTCTCTCCCTCTCTCCCTCCCTCCCACCCAGAGATGTCTGTGCTCTTCTAATTCTGCCCTCTTGAGCATCCCCGATTATAAATCGCTGAAGCATCGGTGGCCATGCTTTCTGTTGCCTGGGCCCCAAGCTCTGGAACTCCCTCCCTAAACCTCTCCGCCTGTTTCCTCATTCACCTAAAACCTACCTCTTTGACTGAGCTTTTGATCACCTGCCCTAATTTCTACTTGTGCAGCTCGGTGTCAAATTTTTATAATCTCATAACACTCCTGTGAAGCGCCTTGGGACATTTCACTACATTAAAGGTGCCATTTCAATACAAGTTGTTGTTGCTGATCCTACAATAACACACCAGTGGGAACAGTCGCCGCTGATTGGCTCACCCCAGACCCGCGCTGTCACACACATCTTAGCAACAGACTTAACAAAAATATATTCAGTGTCAACACACTTATTTTACTCTCCAATTGCTCCCACCACCAGTGGTGAACCGGACACCAAGAGCATGTCACCACTTAAAATACTCTCTTCAGAGGCAACCCAAGCTGGGAAGGACAGAATCGATTACTGTACTGTTGGGCAAAAAAAAACAAACAAGCAAACGACACGGTAAGCGAGCCCCAGGCTTCAAGGACACCCTCAAAGCCTCCCTGATAAAGTGCAATGTCCCCACCGACACCTGGGAGTCCCTGGCCAAAGACCGCCCTCAGTGGAGGAAGAGCATCCGAGAGAACGCTGAGCACCTCGAGTTTCGTCGCCGGGAGCATGCGGAGGCCAAGCGCAAACAGCGGAAGGAGCGTGCGGCAACCCAGGCCCCCCCCCCCCACCCACCCGTATCTCCAACCACCGTCTGCCCCACCTGTGACAGAGACTGCATTGGGCTCATCAGTCACCCGAGAACTTGTGTTAGTGTGGAAGCAAGTCACCCTCGACTCCGAGGTACTGCCCAAGAAGACAACTGTCGGGCAATGTTCCCTCATTTCGTTTTTTTAGTACAGGGTCCCTTTAAGTGGCTGCGTGCCCCATTAAAATTTTCACGCAGTCGCGGTTTCTCCTGTACAAGAGCCAGTGAGCGGCTTGCGTGAGACCTCCAGAGCGTTGCACAATCACGTAGCTTAGCAGCAGCGATGCTGCTAGGTGATTTACACAGTTTGTAGAGAACAAAGTTGCCTACTCTTCACCAGACTGATTCCTGGGATGAGGGGATTGTCCTGTGAGGAGAGATTGAGTAGACTAGGCCGATATTCCCTAGAGTTTAGAAGAATGAGAGGTGATCTCATTGAAACATACAACATTCTTACAGGGCTTGGCAGGGTAGATGCAGGGAGGATGTTTCCCCCCGGGCTGGGGAGTCTAGAACCAGGGGTCACACAGTCTCAGGATAAGGGGTCGGCCATTTAGGACTGAGATGAGGAGGAATTTCTTCACTCAGAGGGTGGTGAATCTCTGGAATTCTCTGCCCCAGAGGGCTGTGGAGGCTCAGTCGTTGAGTATATTCAAGGCTGAGATCGATAGATTTTTGGATACTAAGGGAATCAAGGGATATGGGGACAGTGCAGGTAAATGGAGTTGAGGTGGAAGATCAGGAATGAGCAGGCTTGAGGGGCCGAATGTCCTGCTCCTGCTCCTTATGTTCTTAAAGTGTCAACAATTCAGACACAAGTCTTACGGAAATCCTAGTGACAATTCTGCAGGCTCACTCCCATTGGTATCAAAAGAAAGAGAAAAGGTCTGCCGTCCCACTTGTGTGTCTGCACCAAGCGCTGAGCTTTTGCAGGAGGTAAGCAGGCAAAGGCCAGGGTCACCTCGCAGACTCGTGGACCGCCACAGATCCAAGGCCCCGGCTTCCAAACCCTGACACGCACCGCCCTCCGTGTAGTTCGATACGCACACTGCCTGCCTCTCTGGGCGTGTTTACAGTCCACTGAACTCCGGTGCGAGTGAGTAAACCCGGCTAATATTTAACCCTGATCGCTCCCAACAGTCCAGGTTTCATAGAATCAGAAATTTCCGCACTTGGGGGGGGGGGGGGGATGGAAGAGTGGGGGCAGCCATTCAGCCCCTTGTCCCTATATTAACTTCCTCTCTGCAGCCATTGCCCCATTTCCCTGCAAGCATTTATCCAATTCCCTCATAAATTCAGTGATCAACTTTGCTTCGGTAAGCCCCTTGTGCCAATGTCTTTCATATTCAAATGACGCTTTGAGTTGAAACATTCTAACGTCCCCCTTTATACATAAGAAATAGGTGCAGGAGTAGGCCGTACTGGTGCTAATCCTAAATTCATGGCCGCCTGATTAAGTTGCAACATGGAAACAGGCCATTCGGTCCACCTAGTCCAACTCTGCTCTCCTGAGCATCCCCGATTATAATCACTCCACCATCGGTGGCCGTGCCTTTTGTTGCCTGGGCCCCAAGCTCTGGAACTCCCTGCCTAAACCTCTCTTTCCTCCTTCAAGATGCTCCTTAAAATATACCTCTTTGACCAAGCTTTTGGTCACCTGCACTAATCACTACTTATGCGGCTCGGTGTCAAATTTTTTAATCTCCTAATACTCCTGTGAAGCGCCCTGGGACGTCTCACTACATTAAAGGCGCTATATAAACACAAGTTGTTGTTGTAGTCTGTGTTATTGGCATCAATTCATTGGCTTGAGCAAATAACCATTCTTCATTGCTCCCTCCGATTTTTCTTTGCTGTGAGTGGTCCCTTTAAATTTGTTGCCAGCTGCAACAGCCGGTGAGCAGCCTGTGTGGGACCTTCCCCAATCTAGGGGGGGGGGGGGGGGGAATGCTGCTTTTCACCCTCAAAATTCTTCTAAAACGAGGAGCCTTTCTACAGGCCACCCCCCTCCCCTCTCTCCTCCCGCGAATACAGCCCTAGCTTTTCCAAGTCGCTCAATCCTGGTGCATTCTGAATGAATCTACACTGCAGCTTTGCACAGCTCCAATACTCTAGGGTCGTTTCACTACGTTTAAAAAGGTGCTATATAAGGCAAGTTGTTGTTATGATGGGATGCCCATCACTTAACTCCAACTGTAGGCTTTAATGTAACAGGAGCAAAAAATAAAGTAGTGAAACTGTAGGTTTAAACATCGTAAAGAATTTCCAAATCAGAAATCAAAACGATTCTGAACCCAATTGACTTGATGTCTTGTGTCAGATGAGGGTCGCTTTACCATCAGTAACCAGCAGGTGGTGGTATGTACTCGTCTGTTCACCCAAGTGGATTGCAGGGCATATCATCATCATCAACATCATCATAGGCAGTCCCTCGAAACGAGGATGACTTGCTTCCACGCCAAAAAAAAAGGATGAGTTCACAGGTATTTCGAATGAAGAACCCAAACTACATCCTCAAGGGTGGAAGATGCCTGTGCGTGGATTTTTTTTAAATTTTTTAACGTGGGGTGACCGTTGCACACCAGCCACCACACGGGGCTTGACAGAGCTAGGTCTTGGTCCAGTGGCAAGGGTTAACCAGGACGACTGGAGACCTGCTCTGCTGCACAGACCGAGCGCGCGCACATATCGCACAGTGTGGGCTGGGCCCGTGCTGCCCCTGGGCCCCTGGCCCCGAACCCGCGCCCCTCCTGGGTCCCAATCACATCCCTCCACAGTCTCTCGCCGCTCCTGCCCCACACTCCAATCACCGACCTGTGGAGGCCCCAATCTGCGAGAAACCATCAGCGGCAGGTCGGGGCCATAAAAGGAGCGACGTGCGGCCCAGGGAAAGGCAACTACAAAGGTACAGCGCGAGCTGGTGCAGGGGGGCAACGGCAGCGATAAGTGACGCCTGCAAGATCCAGGTCGGTGATTGGACTTACAGTACCACCCATCACAATGGCGCGTGTTGAAGACGATCCAAATTTCTGGTCGCACATTCAATTATATACAGGTACAAGATACTCTATGATCTAGCCAGCAGGCAACCCAAAAGCACTTAGTAGGTTGAGTGTGACACACACACACACACACACACACACACACCCACACACACACACACACACCACACACACACACCACACACACACACCACACACACACACACCACACACACACACCACACACACACACCACACACACACACCACACACCGCCCTCCCTTTTCTGTTGGCGAGATGCTTCCTCACCGTTCAAACTATCGCTAAAACCGCAGGATGAACACCAGGCCTCTGCTTAGCCGTCTGGCCAAGGACACGCACCGGAGCGAGGCCAGTGCCATGAAACCGGCGTCGCCAGCTTTTGCCAAATCGGAAACCAGGCAGGAGCCTGGCAGCTGAAGCTCGGGATAGCTTTGCTGCTGCTGCTGTCGGTCATTAACAGACGCCCCGAGACACATAGAAAACAGGTGCAGGAGCAGGCCATTCGGCCCTTCGAGCCTGCACCGCCATTCAACATGATCATGGCTGATTCCTGCTTTCTCTCCATACCCCTTGATCCCTTTAGCTGCGAGGGCCACATCTAACAAGTGGAACAGTGACTCACAGGGAACAGGAGGCGGCCATTCAGCCCCTGGAGCCTGTTCCGCCATTCAATTCGATCGCGGCTGATCTGCATCTTAACTCCATTGACCCGCTTTGGTTCTGCAACACTTAGTAATCTTGCCCAACAAAATTATTCCCCTCAGTTTTGACATTTTTAATTGAGCCCCAGCCTCAACAGTTTATTTTATTTTTTTAAAGGGGAGAGTTTTCCAGATTCCCACTACCCTTTATGTGAGGACGCGCTTCCTGACTTCACCCCCGAACAGCCTGGCGCTAATTTTAAGATTCTTCCCCCACCAGCTCTCTCCCCGACTGAATCCCTTAATCATCTTAAAACACCTCAATTAGATTACCCCTTAATCTTCTACGTTCAAGGGAATACAAGCCCAGTCCTCGTAATTTAACCCTTGTAGCCCCAGGTACCATTCTGGTGAATCTGTGCCACACCCCCTCCCTCCAAGGCCGAAATAGCCTTCCTGAGGTGTGATGCCCCGAATGGAACGGAGCGCTCTAAATGTCTCCCTGGGTGAAAGAGCGAGCCCATTTAGTGCTGCTCCTCTGTGGGGGGGAAAAAGAGTGCAGAGTTCAGTCCTGCATTTCGGAAATTAGAAGTCAAGTCGCTGGATTAAAACAAACAGAAATCTGACTGCCTGGTCTAAAAATCAACTCGAAGTGACAACCACTCAGCGACCACATAGCGAGGAGTCCAGGTGCTGAGCTGCACGATCTACAGTAGAGGGAGAGGGGATTCCCCTTAAACAAATAAACCCAAAATCGACACAATTAATGTTAAGGCACCTAGATGCCCATTTAAAAAAAAAAAATCAACCTGAAGCAGACCGAAAGTGAAGTAACCTCCTTACTTGTTGAGGAGATCATCAGCATCAGGTACGGGCAAAGCAGGGTCCTCAGAACCAGCAGCAGGCACAGTCGTAACAGCGCTGAGAGATGGAGGGAGTGTGAGAGTGAGAGAGAGAGAGAGAGAGAGAGAGAGAGAATACGGCAGAGGGAGAAAGGGGGACAGAGAGAGAGAGAGAGAGAGAGAGAGAGAGAGAGAGAGAGAGAGAGAAGGGATTAGAGGAACGAGGAGTAATGGAGGAGAAAAGACAGCACACAGCACAATTCTGTTACCAATCCCAATCCCAACAAAACAAGCAACAAATGCTTTCGAAAATACTTTTGTTAAAATAGAGTAGGAAAAAAATGTTTTTAAAGCGTTAAAAAAAAGTGTGAACTGTTAATCTCACAGGAAGGATATGTGCATGCACTTCAACACCAAGTCAGGTAAACTAATTTTTTAAAAAAGCATGCTGGATCAAGTTTAATTACAGCACTAAAGCACACAGGAGTGAACACAAGCACACACACACGGCCGCTTCGCTACTCCGAACAAGTCTCCTTTCCTAAAAGGTAGTGACTGGTTCTGGAGTATCGCGCTCAGTGCACTGCCACCCCAACCCCACCCCCTGCCTCTCGCTACCTCACCCAGCAGCCCAGACGGTGAGCGCCGAAAAGCAATTCGATCATGGCCAAGCCCAGTGCCGCCCTCACTGGATGTGTCCACGCACAAGTCACTGAGGCCGGTGATCAGGAGCAGGAATCCTGGCTGAATTTGTTCCACCCCCGTCACCCGCCTCGACAGACATAGTGACCAGATGTAGGGCCCCCAGCTTCCTTCCTCGACATCCTCATCTCCCGAATGACGTGTTAAGATGGGGCTGCACAGATATCTCACGCAGCTTTTTAAAAATGTGCAAGCCTAGACCGCAAGGCTTAATTCTGGAGTCTGCTAGATGATCCCAAGAGCCACACACACACACACACACACACACACCCACCCACTAAATAACGCACTCCATGCCAGTTGAAGTTGGTTCGGGATTTAAAATCCCACGCAGGTCTGAAGAGAACCTGGCTTCGCTCGGGGCACGGATGGTAACACGGGGAAAAGGCATGCTTAGGGCATTCCCGAGCCGCCGCATAGATACGCACGCACCCAAAACACATCAATCCGGGCAACCCAACACAATCCCCTGTTGTTTCACGTGAAATATACAACGCATATTTTACAGACCAGTGGCTTGAAGTCTCGCTGCAGAATAGCCAACACCCATCTTGAACAATTCATTCGAGCCTCCCTGGCAAGGCTGGCATTTATTGCCCATCGGGTCACTTCACAGGGGCAGCTAGGAGTCAGCCACGTTTTCCGCGGGGACTGGAGTCACACGTAGGCCCAGAGCGGGTAAGGACGGCCGGTTTCCTTCCCCGAAGGGAGGTCAGTGAACCAGTTGGGATTTTAGTTACTAGTCCAATCAGATAACCACTGCACATCATCTTGGTTAACCCTTGCCACTGCACCAAGACCTCGCTCTGTCAAGCCCGTGTGGTGGCTGGTGTGCAACGGTCACCCCACGTTAAAAAAATCCACGCACAGGCATCTTCCACCCTTCAGGATGTAGTTCGGGATCTGGAATATTAGGTCCTTCATTGTAACACCTGTGAACTCTTTGACGTGGAAGCAAGTCATCCTCGACTCGAGGGACTGACTATGATAATGATAATGCACCTGACCAACATTTAGGAACACGTTAACATGTCCCGGTGAAATTCCTGTTTGCTATCTTAACAAAAGTGAAAAACAATTTTAACCGATATTTAAAGACAGATAAAATGCCAAAAAATGTACAGGCAGTTGATGATGTTTTAGAATTAAAAGTCTTGAAGAGGGATAATTGCAAGATCTATCTCCTGCCCAGACACTTTAAACCACTGCAGCCACACGAGTACGTTATATGCGGTATATATTTGAGAGTAAAACAACATTGTTTTTACTGGAGGCTGGACTGTTTCGGAGCAGAATGGCGGGGTGGGGGCTCGGACAGTCCAGCTCCGCTCACTAACACACAGCTTACTCTGGCCCCAGGGCTGCGTCCACCAGCAACGACGCAGGGCTCTCCCCCGGCAGATCCAAGCTTCTGCAACCGTCCCAAAAATCACAGGCCAAGCGTGCATTGAGGAACAGAGGGAGAAAGGAGAAACCAGATCACAATGCAGCCGCGACACACACCGCTCAGAAAGATCAAGTCACGAGGGTTGCGCCTTTTAAGCGCATACGGAGTTTAAAATTGGTTTTTAGTTTTGGCAATTGTGTGCACAGGCGGCAGTGCTGGGGGAAGGCTTGTTTCAAGCACTCAGCACCAGGCTCTCCCAGGTCAGATACCACAGACTTGACGTGGAGTAAAGATCCTGCTACTCTACCCCATCAAGCACTCCCGACTCAAGTTTCCTCTGCGCAAACCCACCAGCTGTGGCCTCTTTGAATGAGATTGGCAATTAAAAAAAATATTAGTTCCAGGATGTGGTCATCACTGGCAAGGCCGGCATTTAGTGACCATCCGTAATTCCCTGGAGAAGGTGGTGGTGAGCCGGCTTCTTGAACCGCTGCAGTCCTGGTTATAAGAATGCAAGAATGAGGAGCAGGGCTTTTGGCCCTTTGAATGGCGCAGCAGGCTCAATGAGATCATGGCTGATCTTCTACCTCAACTCCACTTTCCTGCACTGTTCCCATATCCCTGGACTCCCTTAATATCCAACAATCTATCGATCTCTGTCTTGAATATACTCAAAGACTGAGCCTCCACAGCCCTCTGGGGCAGAGAATTCCAAAGATTCACCACCCTCCGAGTG
Organism: Pristiophorus japonicus; assembly: GCF_044704955.1. Taxonomy (NCBI): domain Eukaryota; kingdom Metazoa; phylum Chordata; class Chondrichthyes; family Pristiophoridae; genus Pristiophorus; species Pristiophorus japonicus. Next base: position 93,958,644 of record NC_091995.1, read on the forward strand.
AAGAAGTTTCTCCTCATCTCAGTCCTAAATGGCCGACCCCTTATCCTGAGACTGTGACCCCTGGTTCTAGACCCCCCAGCCCGGGGGGGGAAAACATCCTCCCTGCATCTACCCTGTAAGAATTTTGTAGGAGAGATTGAATAGACTGGGCCGATATTCTCTAGCGTTTAGAAGAATGAGAGGTGATCTCATTGAAACATACAACATTCTTACAGGGCTTGACAGGGTAGATGCAGGGAGGGTGTTTCCCCCCGGGCTGGGGAGTCTAGAACCAGGGGTCACAGTCTCAGGATAAGAGGTCGGTCATTTAGGACTGAGATGAGGAGAAACTTCTTCACTCAGAGGGTGGTGAATCTTTGGAATTCTCTGCCCCAGAGGGCTGTGGAGGCTCAGTCGTTGAGTATATTCACGACAGAGATCGATAGATTGTTGGATATTAAGGGAATCCAGGAATATGGGACAGTGCAGGAAAGTGGAGTTGAGGTCAAAGATCAGCCATGATCTTTTTGAATGGCGGAGCAGGCTCGAGGGGCCGAATGGCCGACTCCTGCTTCTAATTCTTATGTTGGAAGATAGAACGAGTTTGGGGGGAGCCGGAGGGCCGTCATAATTGAAGTTAGCTGCCATCTGTTCAATGGAATCTCTGCCTGGCACAGGCCCTTTGAAAAGACCGTAAGCCAGTGAGGATACGGAGAGCAAAACTTTGGTTGATTTTTCCAAATTGAAAAGGTGAAGCAAATGTTTTACGAACACCGATTAAGCGTCTAAAGGAAAATAAAGCTTTATTTTAAAAACTGCTATTTTTTCCCCAACTCAAGCAGCCCTTCCCCTTTGTGAGCCGAGGGGAAAAGCAGGAATCACCGGCTTGGATGGGGGCGGGGGTTTGAGATATTTGGAACTGGATGACCAGTTGTCGGCAGTTCTCACTCCAGCCACAGGGTGGAGCACCTTGTGGCAGAACACTCCACTTCACCAAGGATGATGCTGAGCAGGCAGCAGACGAGCCCTGTTGCGCACAAATCTCTACCCTTCTGGCAACAAACATCGATAATAACTGGGGAGAGAACCAAGGCTCAAGGAGGGCTCGAGAGGGAGAGGGCAACGATTTTTCCCCCAAAATGCTTTATAAAATCGGGGGGGGGGGGAAAAAAAGTTCAATTTAGAGAAATATTTTCTGAAGCCGGTAGATGGTCCTCTCCTTATCCCCATAGCGTATCCCGACAAGGGTGTGTTTTCCTGGGGTAAAAGCAGCTCTCGATTGACTCTCCGCCTGCCCATCAGTCATTGAAGGTTGACATGCAGTACAGCAGGCGGTTAAGAAAGCAAATGGCATGTTGGCCTTCATAGCGAGGGGATTTGAGTACAGGGGCAGGGAGGTGTTGCTACAGTTGTACAGGGCCTTGGTGAGGCCACACCTGGAGTATTGTGTACAGTTTTGGTCTCCTAACCTGAGGAAGGACTTTCTTGCTATTGAGGGAGTGCAGCGAAGGTTCACCAGACTGATTCCTGGGATGGCGGGACTGACCTATCAAGAAAGACTGGATCAACTGGGCTTGTATTCACAGGAGTTCAGAAGAATGAGAGGGGACCTCATAGAAACGTTTAAAATTCTGACGGGGTTAGACAGGTTAGATGCAGGAAGAATGTTCCCGATGTTGGGGAAGTCCAGAACCAGGGGACACAGTCTAAGGATAAGGGGTAAGCCATTTAGGACCGAGATGCGGAGGAACTTCTTCACCCAGAGAGTGGTGAACCTGTGGAATTCTCTACCACAGAAAGTAGTTGAGGCCAATTCACTAAATATATTCAAAAAGGAGTTAGATGAGGTCCTTACTACTCGGGGGATCAAGGGGTATGGCGTGAAAGCAGGAATGGGGTACTGAAGTTGCATGTTCAGCCATGAACTCATTGAATGGCGGTGCAGGCTAGAAGGGCCGAATGGCCTACTCCTGCACCTATTTTCTATGTTTCTATGTTTCTATCACCTAGGCAGCCCAGGAGAGGGGAAAGCCAAGCTGGCCAGCCACATACTGGGGCAGTTGGATAACGGGCACTCTAAAAATCCGTCCCGAAGGGATTTTTAAAAAATAATATCCACTTTGATCAAAAACTGACCTGGGTGGTGTCCCATTGAAACGCTTCAAGTACGACCTCTACAGAAACACACCGCGATCCGATTCGCAAGAAATGGGAGCCGGAGTCGGCCATTCGGCCCCTCGAGCCTGCTCCGCCATTCAATGAGATCATGGCTGATCTTCAACCTCAACTCCACTTTCCCCATAACCACCCCCCCGCTCCCCCCCCCCCCCCGATTCCCTTGATAGCCAATTATCCAGTTACGCTGGTCGGATCGCGATTACTTGCCAGCCACATTGCAACCATCCACCCGCCCCCCCCCCCGCCCAAACAAGAGACCAGAGTCCGACGACACACGGCCTGCTTACCGGGAAAAGTTGTCTTCGGATCCGGGGGCCAGAGCGCCGGTGGCGGGAATGGCGTCTGAGAACACGTCCACCAACAGGCTGCCTCCGCTGGCGGGGGCGCTCTTCAGGCCCAGGAGGTCCGCGGACGGGGAGGGCGTAGACTGCAAGGGACGAGCAGAGCACAGGGTTAGGACAGCCGGAAATCACCTCGCCAACTTACAGTACGTTACTCCCGCGTTTCCCACGTTACAACAGCGACCGCACTCCAAAAAGTACTTCATTGGCTGCAAGGCGCTTCAAGAGGTCCGGTGGCCGCGAAAGGCGCTGTATAAATGCAAGTCTTTCTTTCTTTACATTTATAAAAAGCAACACAGCGGCCATGACCCGCTGCTTCACCTCGTCCTGAACACTGTTGATCAAGAGGACATGTCCTGTGCTCAAAGGGGGGTAAATTCAAAACTAATCTGTGGAAACAACTGAGCGAGTGGTCAACCTATAGAACAGGCTCCCTCTCATTTTTTTTGGGGGGGGGGGGGTGGAAAACCACGGCCAATTAATAATTTAACATTGGAAAAGTGGGTCCCGGGCTGTGCGAGATCGGCAGAGGGAACGATGCTCCCTAGGAAGGAGCTGCTTCCATACCATGCATAGAAGATGGCCCCTCCGACAGCACGGCGCTCCCTCGACACTGCCCTTCCGACAGCGCGGCGCTCCCTCGGCACTGCCCCTCCGACAGCGCGGCGCTCCCTCGGCACTGCCCTTCCGACAGCGCGGCGCTCCCTCGGCACTGCCCCTCCGACAGCGCGGCGCTCCCTCGGCACTGCTCTTCCGACAGCGCGGCGCTCCCTCGGCACTGCTCCTCCGACAGCGCGGCGCTCCCTCGGCACTGCTCTGGGTGGGTCAGTCTGGAGTGGGACTTTAAGCCGTGAGTGTGCTACCCATTGAGTGAAGGCAAGGTATGATGTTTGACCCATCACTGCATCATCCAATGCAGGTTTTCCACCAATCCCGTACTCACCACCGTGCTAGCATTCACTGCAGGCTCGACACCACCGTTGACCTCCGTTTGTTCCTTCTTGCCTTCCTCCATGTCCGTCACGGTGCTTGGTCCCTTCTTCTTCTTGAGCTTGGCGAGGATGGAGGATTCCCGCTCGGGGAACGGAGGCATCTCTTCCAGGACGGTGGCCTGTGGGAGAGCGAAAGCGAGAGCGAGAGCGAAAGAGCGAGCGAGCGAAAAAGTGGGAAAGAAAGAAAGCGGGAAAGAAAGAAAGAAAGAAAGAAAGAAATCAGTTACCTGGGCTGCGACTGAACTCTGAAAGCTGATCATGTCTCCTCCACCCCTCTCCCTCTCGCCGAGATACCTCCGTATATACGGCAACCCACAGGTACCTTTACCCAAATTATCAATCTAGGGTTGTGCATCTTTGGAATTCTCTACCCCAGAGGGCTGTGGATGCTCAGTCGTCGAGTATATTCAAGGCTGAGATCGATCGATTTTTGTACTCTAGGGGAATCGAGGGATCCGGCGCGGAAGTGCTGTTCAGGTCGAAGATCTGCCATGAGCTCATTGACTGGCGGAGCAGGATCGAGGGGCCGAATGGCCGACTTGCTCCTAATTCTTAAGTTGTTGTAATATCTTCTCTCAGAGGGTCGTGAATCTTTGGAATTCTGTACCACAGAGAGCTGTGGAGGCTGAGACACTGAATATATTTAAGGCGGAGATAGACAGATTTTTGAATGATAAGGGAGTGAAGGGTTATGGGGAGCGGGCGGGGAAGTGGAGCCGAGTCCATGATCAGATCAGCCATGATCTTATTGAATGGCGGAGCAGGCTCGAGGGGCCGAATCCTGCTCCTATTGCTTATGTTGCCCTATCTACCCTGTAAGCACAAACATCTCGAAGTGGGAAGTCTCGGGATCGTGCCGTGTACGTACCAGAACGTCGGTGCTGGCAATCGAGCTGAGCTTGAGGTACTCGACGGCCCGCTGCTGCAGCTCCACGTCAGAGTTTCGCAGCTGGCTGTCGCTGCGCAGCACGTCCTGGATGGTGGCCTTGGTCTCGGGGAAGAGGTTGACGAACTTGATGTAAGAGGAGAGCAGCAGCGCGCGGGTCGGGACGCTGCACAGGTGGAACTTGGAATGTAGCAGGTTGAACTGAACCAAGGGGCTGAAAGGACGGGTAGCGAAGGGGGGGGGGGGGAGGGGGGGAGGAAAAAGAGAGGAAAAAAAACACGTTAGAAATAAATCACACACACGAGCATATGAAAAGGTGATGGGACAGGAAAAGAGCATCTGATCCAGCGAGCCTCCTCCACACATTGCGAAGCCTTAAACATCACGATTCACCAGTCAACAGCCCCCTCCCAAACCCGCGGCCTCCACCGCCTAGGACAAAGGCAGCAGGTGCATGGGCACACCACCGCCTCCAAGTCTCCCCTCCACTGCCTCAACTTGGGATGTACAATCGGCGTTCCTTCATCGTCGCTGGGTCACAATCCTGGAACTCCCTCCCTAACAGCACTGTGGGAGCACCTGCACCACACGGGACTGCAGCGGTTCAAGAAGGCGGCTCACCACCACCTTCTCAAGGGGCAACTTAGGGATGGGCAATAAATGCCGGCCTGGCCAGCGACGCCCACATCCCAGGAACTAATTTGTTTTGAATGTCCTGGCAGAGGTAAAAAAAAAACAGATAAAGGTGTTGTATTTCCCTCTAGCTATTCTGTACAACACACCGTCATCACGGTGTTTCGTGTGCCAATACACTACAGGGAGAAGGGAAAAAATAAATTACAATTCAGCCATTATACCTCTTGTTCATTACTCTCAATTCATCACCAACGGGCTATAGGAAAAATCCCACTTAATGCAAAGCACTTTAATGTTGTGTCAATACATTTGCTGCGTAAAATAAAAACAGAGCGCTGTGGAAAAGCAACCTGCAGGTGAGTCAGCATCTGTGAAGAGACATTTTGGTGCATGTCCTTCATCAGGACAATGAGGAGACGTGAAATGGCTCATCGCCAACGTGCAAACAATTTGACAATATTTTTTCGACGATCAGTGTGTATAAAAGGTGCGGGGGCATGGATCCTGCTCCAAGTGTACACAAGGCAAGGGCAGCAGGTGTATGGGAACACCATGGCAGACAAGTCGCACACCATCCAGACAGTGGACATATAATCGGCCGTTCCTTCATCATCGCTGGGGTCAAAATCCTGGGAACTCCCTCCCTAACAGAACTGTGGGAGCACCTTCAGCATACGGGACTGCAGCGGTTCAAGATGGCAGCTCACCACCACCTTCGAGGGGCAATTAGGGGATGAGCAATAAATGCCGGTCTTGCCAGTGCGTCCAAATCCTGAAAATACATATTTTTTTTTTTTTTTAAAAAAGGAGGAAGGCGCTGAGTGGGAGCAAAAGCTAAAGGAAGGACCAAGCACCCCAAGCTATTCATAGAAACAGAATTGTACAGCACTGAAGGAGGCCATTCGGCCCATCGAGTCTGTGCCGGCTCATTCGAAGAGCAACCCAGTTAGTCCCACTTCCCTGCCCTTTCCCCATATCCCTGCAATTTTTTCTCCTTCAAGCATTTATCCAATTCCCCTCTGAAGGCTACGATTGAACCTGTTTCCACCACCCTCTCTCGGGCAGTGCATTCCCAAATCCTAACCACTCGTTGCGTAAAAAGGTTTATCCTCACGTCGTCTCTATCACCTTAAATCTGCGCCCTCTGGGTACCGATCCTTCAGCCATTGGAAACAGTTTCTCTATTCCTGCACGATACACAGCAGTTAGGTACAGAGAAGAGTTGGTACACCGCTTCACTCGGGTCTTGGTTTCCCCCATTTAATAAAAGCGTGTTGTAAGATGGTTGGTAAACGAGAGCCAGACAGTCAGATCGTCCTCCGATGCTTGGTGCTCCAGTTCCCCAACACCGAAAGCATCGGCTTCTTAGCCAGGTGGCAGCAAAGGGTTCAAGGGTCAAGTGTATCACTGCAGTCTTGGCCCTGCCCAGGCGAGAGGTGGCCACCAACAATGTTCTCTCTAATTTTGTTTTGGCTGCAAGGCCCCTTTAACTGCACAGCCGCGCATGTGCTGGATTTCCATTGTAAAGCAGGCAAGCGTCCTGCGCGGGACCTCCAGACCGCTGCACGGCCGCACAGCTTAACGGGACCATCACCAACATTAACAAAAATAGTCAGCAATTTGGCAAACTGGGAAACAATCCCATCATAAGCAAAACTACAACTGAGGGGGGGGGGGGGGTGCAATAGAATTTCACCTTGGGTTCGAATCCAGCCCAGGCCGATGAGATGGAAGGCGATTCTTTCGAGAAGCGGACTTGCATTAAAATGTTTGGGACACAATGTACTTCTGACTCGCATTCAGAGTACACCATTACTGAATGTCGGCATTCTCCCTCGGTTCAGCATCCCTGATTATAATCACTCAACTATTGGTGTCCGTGCCTACTGTTCCCTGGGCTCCAAGCTCCGGAATTCCCTCCCTAAGCCTCTCTACTGCTCTTTCAAGACGCTCCTTAAAACCTACCTCTTTGACCAAGCTTTTGGTCATCTGCCCTAATTTAAGAAAAGTGTATAAAGCTGTGCATATAAAGTGACACTCCGAGACTGCAGGACAGTTGAGAAAATGAAAAGATGGAGTAAGGGGTGCTCTTCCAAAGTTGGGGCAAGTCAGGGGAATTATACTCTGCATCGGACCTGTGCTATCTGATGGCTTGATGCTGGCACAGTCTGCACGAAATGAACAAACACAATGTGTCATGTTTTTCAAAAATATTTGTTCATGGGATGTGAGCATTGCTGGCAAAGCCGACATTTATTGCCCGTCCCTAATTGCCTTCAAGGTGGTGGTGGTGAGGCACCTTCTTGAATATAACTCAGTGTCTCGCTGGGCCATTTCAGAGGCCAGTTAAGAGTGAACCACATTGCTGTGGGTCTGGAGTCACATATCGGCCAGACCGGGTAAGGGCGGCAGATTTCCTTCCCGAAAGGACATTAGTGAATCAGATGGACTTTTAATGACAATCTGAGCAAAAATAATTTCACACAAAAACCCAAGTTAGACCACACAACTGAATGGAGGGAAACAATGAACTTCTGACTCGCATTCAGAATACACCATTACTTAACATCGGCATTCTCCCTCGGTTGAGCAACCCTGATTATAATCGCTCCACCATCGGTGGCCGTACCTTCTGTTGCCTGGGCCCCAAGCTCTAGAACTCCCTCCCTAAACCTCCCCGCCTCTCTTTCCTCTTTCAAGACGCTCCTTAAAACCTCCCTCTTTGACCAAGCTTTTGGTCGCCTGCTCTAATTTCTCCTGACGTGGCTCGGTGTCAATTTTTTTTTTCTGTCTCATAATACGTTTCACTATAAGGGCGCTATATAAATACAAGTTGTTGCTGTTTATATGGAAAAACAGACTTCTCCCATTGTGTCTGTGGCGCTGCGGAGGAGCAGCACGACTCTCCAAGATCCCTGGCTGCTCAGGCTCCGGCTCAACTCAAAAACACAGTCCGAAGCACCAGGCTGAACGCACATTACGCACCATCTCTTTTACCTTCATCAGCTCACCTGGACCGGGGATCACCGGCAATGAGATTCCCAAATTCACCCAGAATGTATCCGCCCACTTTCACCATGTTCTCGTGACAGGCCGGAGCCTGGAGTGCCTGAAAAACCAAAATCGAAAATAGTTTAACGTAGACGCACACAGACGTTTTGAGCACAAGAGGGGGGAGGTCCCATTTAGCCATGCACGCCCCACCCCCTCCCCTCCCCTCCCACCACTCCCTCTCATGCATTAAATTTAGCCCCCTCTCGTGGGTTGATTTTACACCGGGTCCCTTTCATAAATAAAACCTTTTCGAATGCTGTGATAGAAACATAGAAAATAGGTGCAGGAGTAGGCCATTCGGCCCTTTGAGCCTGCACCACCATTCAATAAGATCATGGCTGATCATTCACCTTAGTACCCCTTTCCTGTTTTCTCTCCATACCCCTTAATCCCTTTAGCCGCAAGTCATATCTAACTCCCTCTTGAATATATCCAATGAATTGGCATCAACAACTTTCTGCGGTAGGGAATTCCACAGGTTATCAACTCTCTGAGTGAAGAAGTTTCTCCTCATCTCAGTCCTAAATGGCTTACCCTTATCCTTAGACTGTGACCCCTGGTTCTGGACTTCCACAACATCGGGAACATTCTTCCTGCATCTAATCTGTCCAGTCCAGTCAGACTATTGTTTTTCTATGAGATCCCCTCTCATCCTTCTAAACTCCAGTGAATACAGACCCAGTTGATCCAATCTCTCCTCATATGTCAGTCCTGCCATCCCAGGAATCAGTCTGGTGAACCTTCGCTGCACTCCCTCAATAGCAAGAACGTCTTTCCTCAGATTAGAAGACCAAAACTGAACACAACATTTCAGGTGAGGCCTCACCAAGGCCCTGTACAACTGCAGTAAGACCTCCCTGCATCGATCGCCACTTGTGGCAAAGTGCTCCAAATTCTGCTAACTCTTAAAATGTTTCTTTTAAAATCGGCCTCTTCGCATATCTCAAGATTGTGGCCTTGTGTCTCCGGTTTATCTACCAATGGAAACAATGTCTTGGCCTTTTACCATTTTTAATAATAAGTACATTTTTTGAGATTGTGAAGCAATCGTAAGAGTGAGAACCGGAAACAGACCAGTTTCCCCACCCCCCAGGCACGATCCAGATTAGACCGGTCAGCTGTACACTGGCTGGTTTATATTTTCAGTCCTGCTTAAAGAATCTCGCCCCCATGGCCCAGTCAGCGGGTAAACATCTCGTCCAATAAGACAAGAGCTCTACTCAGTGGGCAAACGCCTCGTCCAATGAGGGACAGAGCTCTACTCAGTGGGCAAACGCCTCGTCCAATGAGGGACAGAGCTCTACTCAGCGGGCAAACGCCTCGTCCAATGAGGGACAGAGCTCTACTCAGTGGGTAAACGCCTTGTCCAATATGGTACATGATCTTTATCTGAATGGTGACAGATTAGGAAAAGGGGAGGTGCAAAGAGACCTGGGTGTCATGGTACATCAGTCATTGAAGGTTGGCATGCAGGTGCAGCAGGCGGTTAAGAAAGCAAATGGCATGTTGGCCTTCATAGCAAGGGGATTTGAGTACAGGGGCAGGGAGGTGTTGCTACAGTTGTACAGGGCATTGGTGAGGCCACACCTGGAGTATTGTGTACAGTTTTGGTCTCCTAACCTGAGGAAGGACATTCTTGCTATTGAGGGAGTGCAGCGAAGGTTCACCAGACTGATTCCCGGGATGGCGGGACTGACCTATCAAGAAAGACTGGATCAACTGGGCTTGTATTCACTGGAGTTCAGAAGAATGAGAGGGGACCTCATAGAAACATATAAAATTCTGACGGGGTTAGACAGGTTAGATGCAGGAAGAATGTTCCCAATGTTGGGGAAGTCCAGAACCAGGGGTCACAGTCTAAGGATAAGGGGTAAGCCATTTAGGACCGAGATGCGGAGGAACTTCTTCACCCAGAGAGTGGTGAACCTGTGGAATTCTCTACCACAGCAAGTTGTTGAGGCCAATTCACTAAATATATTCAAAAAGGAGTTAGATGAGGTCCTTACTGCTAGGGGGATCAAGGGGTATGGCGAGAAAGCAGGAATGGGGTACTGAAGTTGAATGTTCAGCCATGAACTCATTGAATGGCGGTGCAGGCTAGAAGGGCCGAATGGCCTACTCCTGCACCTATTTTCTATGTCTATGTTTCTATGTTTGGGTACCATATATACTAGGCTACCATGACCAGTTTTCCAGAATGAGGGCAACCAAAAGATTGTGATCCTTGTGTTACCCCAAAGTTTCAGTATCACAGACGTTTCTTCTAAGCAGCGAGAGATTTTCATCCAACAAAACATAAGGCTCATTCAACTTGCATTCATTAATGTAGCAAGACATCCGAGGGCACTTCACAAAAGGATGTCAGATTCCAACAGGAGTAGGATAGTCCGCTGCCAAGAGATATAGTTTAAAAAAAAGGGGGGGGGGTTTGAGAGAGGGTAGAGATATAGTAAGAAATGTACCAGAGAGTGGGGCAACATGGCTAAAGACTCTGCCAGCCATAGTGGAGCAGAGGTAATGGGGAATGTGCACCACGACAGAGTGGAGAGCAAGATGGAGCTGGGGCGTAGGAGGAGCTTGGAGCAGTGAGATCAATGGGGACCGTAGAGGGATTTGAAGACAAGACAGATTGAATTGATAAATATTTGAAGGAGAATAAAATTGCAGGGATCTGGGGAAAGAGCGGGACTAACTGGATTGCTCTTCGAAAGAGCCGGCGCAGACTCGAAGGGCCGAATGGCCTCCTCCTATGCTGTACTAGTCTATGACAAGCATTTTGAAGTTGACGTACTGAGAGATGGTTGGCAAGGATTGGGATGATGAGCAAATTGGGACTTGGTGGGAGATAGGAGAGGGGTGGAATTCAGGATGAGGGAGTTTATGGAGGGTGGATTTTGGAAGGCGAGTGGGGAAGGAGGAACACAAGGTGACAATGGCAAGAATTAAGGTATCAGTGTCGATAGAGGTGAGAAAGAGAGAGAGAGAGAGCGCGAGAGAGAGAGAGAGAGAGAGAGAGACTGGAAACATTACGGAGGTTTTCTTCGTAATGGGGCTGTCTGTGGAGTATCACAGGTTTTATATTGTTTACAAAAATCCAAGTCAGACCTTTACCTCAAACACAGTCTTTGCGGCATAACCTTGGACATCATCACGGTTAATGACGATCTGAATTACTCGGTACCACACCTCCTCGCTGACGTAGTCTCCCGCAATGCGAATGAGGTTGAGAATTGTGTCCACGTACCATGTGTAATCCACTGCGTACTTCTCCGCGAGAATTGCCACCTTCAGGACCTGACGTGGATTTTAAACAACAAAGGCAGAGTGAGTGGGTGTCCTTTCTGAAAACGCTGCCGCAGCCGCCCAAGGCTGATGACCAGCCAGTACTGAGCCACACAGGCCCATGGACCCAGAGACCTTCCTCATCGCGGTGTGGTTCAGTGCCACCATGGGCCAGCCGAGTCAACAGTCGCTCCATCAGCGACGTCGCCACTTAATTCGATATCCAAATCCCTTAGTGCAAATGGGTTGGAGTACAAGGGTGAGGAAGTATTGCTGCAATTGTACGGGGCCTTGGTGAGACCACACCCAGGGTACTGCGCACAGCTTTGGTCTCCTTATCTAAAGGAAGGATATACTTGACTTAGAGGAGGCAGTGCAACCGAGGTTCACTAGATTGATTCCTGGGAGAGAGGGCTGTCTTATGGTGAGAGATTGTGTAGAATGGACCTATACTCTCTGGAGTTTAGAAGAGTGAGTGAAGATCTAATTGAAACATAAGTTTCTGAAGGGCACATGCTGAGAGGTTGTTTCCCCCGGGCTGGAGTGTCTAGAACCAGGGGGCAGAGTCTCAGGACAAGGGCTCGGCCATTTAAACATAGAAACATAGACATAGAAAATAGGTGCAGGAGCAGGCCATTCAGCCCTTCTAGCCTGCACCGCCATTCAATGAGTTCATGGCTGAACATGAAACTTCAGTACCCCCTTCCTGCTTTCTCGCCATAACCCTTGATCCCCCGAGTAGTAAGGACTTCATCTAACTCCCTTTTGAATATATTTAGTGAATTGGCCTCAACTACTTTCTGTGGTAGAGAATTCCACAGGTTCACCACTCTCTGGGTGAAGAAGTTTCTCCTCATCTCGGTCCTAAATGACTTACCCCTTATCCTCAGACTGTGACCCCTGGTTCTGGACTTCCCCAACATTGGGAACATTCTTTCTGCATCTAACCTGTCTAAACCCGTCAGAATTTTAAACGTTTCTATGAGGTCCCCTCTCATTCTTCTGAACTCCAGTGAATACAAGCCCAGTTGATCCAATCTTTCTTGATAGGTCAGTCCCGCCATCCCGGGAATCAGTCTGGTGAACCTTCGCTGCACTCCCTCAATAGCAAGACAGAGATGAGGAGACATTTCTTCAGAGGGTGGTGAATCTTTGGAATTCTCTCCTCCAGAGGGCTGTGGATGCTGGGTCTCTGAATATATTCAAGGCTGAGATCGATAAGATTGAGAGTCTAGGGGAATTAAGGGATATGGAGATCGGGCGGGAAAGGGGAGTTGCGGTCGATGATCAGCCATGATTTTATTGAATGGCGGAGCAGGCTCGAGGAGCGGTGTGACCTACTCCTGCTCCTATTTCTTATGTTCGTATGTTCCACCACCGTGGCTGCAGTACATACCGGATGTGTTGGAGCAACACGCTAGGCTTGCTTCGACAGCAGCCTCCCAGCCCCACTACCAGTCCTTCAGTTTTGCCCTCTCCTCCTCCCTCTGTACATGTCAACTGATGAATAACACAAAATGTGCTCAAACTTGAAAGTCAGTTTAAATCTTCAAAGCAGCTTTTGGTTCACAAATGTTTTTGCTAGGAAAATTCTGAAAATTATGTTTTGACTGCAAGACTTGCATTTATTTAAGAAATACAAGAAACAGCATTTAATGTGTAGTTTGTGTAGAGACGCCCCTGATTACTTGTTTCTGCAAGCAATTGTGACTGCAAATACCATTGATTGAGCTTCAAGATGAGTGTCCTGTGGAACTTTGTCAGGGAGCTGAAAATAAGCTGGAAGTTTTCCTGCCAGAGAAGATTGGTCTTGACCACAATTTGGAAAAGATCAAGGGCATGGATGACTGAGAATAAGTCTCAAATTTACAGAATTTGTCAATGTTTTAATTGACAGTATCCATTTACTACAGTTCCACAGAATAGAAAATATGTCTTTCCTTGCCGTTCCAAAGCAAGAGGAACTTGAATTAGGTACATACAGGCGTCTCCGGTTAAAAACCCCCAACGCTCGACTGCGAATTACTGCAGTCGAGCGTTGGGGGTTTTTAAGCCGGAGACGCCTGAAGAAAAAGAAGTGAAACTCACTCTTCCAAATACACTTGGGTTATCCTCCGAATACACTTGGGTTACGGGATAGGAAAGAAGGGAGGCACGGTTTGCATCGAAACATCCCTCATAAATGTCTCATAAGCGCTTCATATTACAACAAATTGCTTTGGAAGTGTGGTGACATCCGCAGGTAGCTGGGTGGGAGGCTCAAGGCAGGAAATAAAGGAGCGAAAAAGCCTTGTACTGATAAAGGATACCAAAGGGGTGGGGGAGCGATCTCTCCTTGTAAGGGCTAATTAAGGTGTCAGCCACAACTTGCATCTATACAGCGCCTTTAACAACAACAACTTGTATTTATATAGCGCCTTTAACGTCGTAAAACGTCCCAAGGCGCTTCACAGGAGTGTTATAAGACAAAACAAATAAATTTGACACCGAGTCACATAAGAAGAAATTATGGCAGGTGTTTGGTCAAGGAGGTAGGTTTTAAGGAGTCTTGAAGGAGTAGAGAGAGGTGGAGAGGTGGAGAGGTTTAGGCAGGGAGTTCCTGAGCTTGGGGCCCAGTTAACAGAAGGCACGGCCACCAATGGTGGAGCGATTATAATCAGGGATGCTCAAGAGGGCAGAATTTAATGCAGAAAAATGTCCCCAAAGGCGCTTTACAGGAGCGTCATCAAAATTTGACACCGAGCCAAAGGAGACGACATCAGGGCATGCGCGCACACACAAATAAAGGATATATAAATTAGTAAAAAGAAAGAAAGGGGTAACATACGATCTCTTCACGAATGGAATAGTCAGCAGTTTCCAGGTAACTTAACATCTCGGCCACAATCTGTGGTGCGTTGGTGCGGTCGCACATGGCGTACAGAAGGTCTGCGGCTCGCTGGCGCACACTCACATCCCTCTCCGTCTATTCCAGAAAAAAAACCACACACACACAGGATAAGCAAGCAAAAGCATTCCAACGACGTGCCTTCCAGAGCGCTAACCCACCCGAGGAGACGGTGCTTTAAATAAGATCATACCAGGAACACAAGATGTAGGGAGTTACGATGCAATACAACCGACCAGTGCAGAAGCAAAAAAAGAAATAATTCAAAGCTACACACACGTGAGCATTGATATTAAGCGGGAAGAGATCACAAGTCCTTTCTAAGGACCAAGGTCCAAGGGCTAACAAAGGCAAGGGAATACACATTAAATGGCAGGATACTGAGAAGTGTAGAGGAACAGCGGGACCTTGGAGTGCATGTCCACAGATCCCTGAAGGTAGCCGGCCAGGTGGATAAAGTGGTTGAGAAGGCATACGGAATACTTGCCTTTATTGGCCGAGGCACAGAACACAAGAGCAGGGAGGTCACGCTTGAACTGTATAAAACAATCTTTAGGCCACAGCTAGAGTACTACGTGCAGTTCTGATCACCACATTACAGGAAAGATGTGATTGCACGAGAGGGGTTACAGAGGAGATTTATGAGGATGTTGCGTGGACTGGAAAATTTTTAACTATGAGGAAAGATTGGATAGGCTGGGTTTGTTTTCTTTGGAACAGAGGAGGCTGAGGGAGACCTTATTGAGGTGTGTATAAAATTACGAGTGGCCTAAATAGAGTGGATAGGAAGGACTTATTTCCCCGAGCAGAGGGATCAACAACCAGGGTCATAGATTTAAAGTTATTGGTAGGAAGTTTAGTGGGGATTTGAGGGGAAATGTTTTCAACCAGAGGGTTATGGGGGTCTGGAACTTACTGCCTGAAAGAATGGGAGAGGCAGAAACCCTCACTCTTCAGGTAGCAAGCATTAGATGCACAGCTTAATGCACGACTGGCAGGAGGAGTGCGGGATGAAAAATGAAGTGCCTCACATTCCTGAATGGAGGGTCAGAGGACGTCAGCCTATCAGCTGAAAAGCCTGTGAACACCCCCATCCCCCTATCGCAACTACGTGTAGGCACTGCTGTGCAGCACCGATTTGATATTTGGTACAGTGCGTGCTGAAGAGGGCGACTGGATTGGACGTCGCCAAGCTCCAGGTCGCTGATTGGAGCGTGGGCAGGTACAGCAGGAGCGGCGGGGTCGGGGCACAGGAGCAGCGAGTGACCGTGGAGCGACGTGATCGGGGCCCGGGAGAGGCGAGGGCCCAGGGGGCAGCACGGGCCCAACCCACACTGTGCGATATGTGAGCGCACTAGGTCCATGCAGCAGAGCTGGTCTCCAGTCGACTTGGTTAATCCTTGCCACTGGACCAAGACCTCGCTCTGTCAAGCCCCGTGTGGTGGCTGGTGTGCAACGGTCACCTCACGTTAAAAAAATCCACCCACAGGCATCTTCCATCCTTCAGGATGTAGTTCGGGATCCGGAATATTAGGTCCTTCATTGAACTCATCCCTTTTTGGTGTGGAAGCAAGTCATCCTCGATAGGAGGGACCACCGATAAAGATGATGATTGGGGTAGAACAGAAGGAGGCCTACCCTGCCTCTATCTGTGCTACACTTGGCCTTGGGAGTGCTCAATGCCAAATGGGAAAAAAAAAAAAGGGTTCCATTCTCCAGCGCTGACATTCCTCACTGCGATGGGCACATTTTGAAAAGACGTGACTGGAGTGACTTACCTTCAGCGCGTTGATAACTGTTTCGATGTGGGTTTTGACGGCCTCGTGGGAGAATTCCGATCCCGCCAACAGGCACATGCTTTCCAGCGCCAGGTATCGCAGGTTAGTCTCGCGGTGCTGCAGGAACTGGCCCAGTTGGTTACAGGCGCGCACCAACAGGTTCGGCTCGCTAACGGGAAATTAAAACGCGTTGGTTTAAAAAAAAATACAATATACATTTTAAAAACAAGCCTTTCATCTTCCTCCCTAGTCTCACAGTGGATAAATATTGGCCAGGTCACCGGAGACAACGCCCCTGCTCCTCTTCAAAGTAGTGCCGTGGGATCTTTTACGTCCTCCTGAAAGAGCAGACCGGGCCTTGGTTTAACGTCTCATCTGAAAGACGGCACCTCTGACAGTGCAGCGCTCCCTCAGCACTGCCCCTCCGACAGTGCAGCGCTCCCTCAGCATTGCCCCTTCGCCTCGGTTTAACGTCTCTTCCGAAAGATGGCACCTCTGACAGTGCCGCACTCCCTCAGTACTGCAGTGGAGTATCAGCCTGGGTATTTGTGCTCAGGGCTCTGGAGTGGCTGGTGGTGCAACAAAGTCAACGTCCCAGTGAATCAGGAACACAAGCGCAGTGCAACATGGAAGCAACTTGCAGCTCCCATGAAAACCGCAGTCAAAGCAGTGCGGAAGGAATCTAATCTTGGCCCTCCTAATGTAATGAGTGTGCCCGCAAGCAATTCCGTACCAACCCCCCTGCTCAGTGCTCCACAACTGGAATCAAGAGACAGAGGGAAGATTGTCGGCTTTAACCCTAGGGAACGGTAGCATGGTGGTTATGTTACGGGACCAGTATTCTGGAGGCCTGGATGAATGATCCGGGTTCAAATCCACGTAACTACCGGATTGCCATAAAAACCCAACTGGTTCACTAACATCCTTTTAGGGAAGGAAATCTGCCGTCCTTACCCGGTCTGGCCGATATATGTGACGCCAGACCCTCAGCAATGTGGATGACTCTTAACTGGCCTCTGAAATGGCCCAGCGAGACACTCAGTTAAGGACAATTAGGGATGGGCAATAAATGCTGGCCTTGCCAGCGACGCCCACATCCAGTGAATGAACAAACACCCCAATTGGCACACTGGTGTCCCACCTGAATTCCTCTCTTAATTCTCTCTGGGGAACAATTCCAAGAGTGCCAGCTTCCCACGGGATACCTCAAGTTCAGAGGGAGCGAGAGCGAGTGCTGGGGGGGCTCTTTGACTGCGGAAGGCAGCAAAGCCAAATGCACGAGCTACGTTATTTACATTGCGACACAACTCCCTTAAATCGCGCACAAACGCCGTGCCGCATACCTGTCGTAATGTATGATGAGGCTGATCGCTTCAAAAAGAATTGCGTTCTTGGCGTTGGAGTGTTGTACCTTCTTGGATTTCGGTGGCTCCTGAGCCTTATTCAGGATAGTCTCCATACACTCGATCAGGCGACCCTTCACGGCAGTGTCCTCTGCAGTGGACGAAACAGAATGAGTGTGGAAAACAACTGCCCTCAGTCGCCCAGGGTTGCCAGGGCCAATTCGAGAACCTTTACCGACACCCTGGTTGAATTAGCTAACACAACACCAAGCAAGCAATTGAACCGGGTCTCTTCTGGTTTGTGCAGCTTAGTTATACACTCGCTAGATGGATCAGGCAACCAGGATGCTATTCACATCGATCTATGCATATTAATGACAAAATCTTACATAGGGTGAACAACTCCTGCCTATGCACCTGGCTTCCTATTGTCACGACTTTTAGGCCCTACTTTTGTGTCAATATTCACCATTGTAAATTGCTATGTCAACATTTCCTGTTCAACTTTGCTATGTCAACGGTCACGCTGTAATTGCAGGCTCTGGCCCTTAGGTGACGCCACGGAGCGAGTTTTTGAAGTTTCTTGCAACTCCATTGCCATCTTACTTTTAACAATGATACATGGATATCATGTGACCATGGGCAACGCCGCGAGTATTACAGTAGTACCAATGGACTATTCGCTCCCATCAACCCAAGGACGCAGTCGTAAGCTGGCGAGGTGCCTTACCAGGTGGAGGGTAGCACTGCAGGAGTCGTAGCAGCTTGACAGAAAGCCAGGGTGCGGGAACAAAGTAATAGGTGTAATCCTGCAGGTCGGTGGAGGCCGACGACACAATCTGCAACAGCCAAAGAACAAGAACCAGTCAAACTATGGGTCGATTGTAAACTAAGCCACTTCTGGTTGGAACCAGAACGCGTCCAGCCGCACACATCTAGATTTTGACACGCGTTTTGCACTCGTGAGAAATTGTTGGTTCTGGGGAATGGAACACTTTCCATCTCGGGTACCCGCCATCAACATCTAGCATGCCCAGATCAGTTACAGCGCGTCATGCAAGTGCCCTCGATCCGGTTTCCTAATCTGCTTTCAATCCGGTCTCACTGTGTGCCCATGATCTGGTTCAACTGTCCATCCTGAACCTGCTTTACCTGCCTGCCCTCGACCCACTTTAACTGTCTTCATTTAAAGCCCACAAACCTGAACAAAAGGTAAGCATTTTGTGATATGCAAATTACCAGAACTATTCCTTTATTCAAAACATAATTCCAAGACTTGCCACCAGAACCAATCGTATTGGATTCCATGGACTGTTTAAGTTGATTGTCTGCCAGAATCCATTCGGTTAACGGACGTGCAGGTAGGGCGAGCTCAGAACCGCTGGGCGCGGCGTTTCATTACTTCGATCAGTATTTGCTGAGCAAAGCCTCTACATTACAACAGTGACTACAACTTCAAATGTACTTCACGGGCTGTGAAGCTCTCGGGGACATCCCAAGGTCGTGACAAGGGCTCCTTCTGCTCCAACCATGTGCCTCAGGCCCAACTTCAGGACAGTACCGCCTGCAACATTTTTCCATTTTCCAAGTGGGCAGTCGTCTTGCGGCCTCCCCTCGGTGAGATTGCCAGCTACCTGTACTTGCAAGTTAGAAGCATTTTTGCGCCGAGGGCGAATGAACACTACGGACGGGGACTGAAATTGCCCAATCTCATTTCACATTGGATGCAAGTTTCCGTGCCTGCCTGCAAGGATCCCATTAGTTTGTACTGGATTTGAAGTCACTGTCCAATAGTGAAAGACCAGTGTCTAACCCACTGCAGCTTCTCTCGTCTCTCCACATCGCCGAAGACCCTCTTGCATTTTTGTTTTCCAGGCAAAAGCAAAGAAGCGGAGATTAAGTGGATAAACAAAGAGCCGGCAAACATCCGATCGAAGATTCTATGCCTCAGCTTATAAAGGCAAGTATGCTGTATGCCTTTTTGAACCACCTTGTCGTCCTGTCCTGCTACCTTTAAGGATCTGTGAACATACACTACAAGGTCCCTTTGTTCCACCGCACCGCAAAATGGAGGACAAGCATCAGTGTTTTAAAAACTCAAGTTGTCCGCACGACCACTTACCCGGCTAAGTCTGGAAACAGCCAGCGAGACGCACGTCTTGAACTCATCGGGATTCTTCTTGCTCAGACATGTGATGAGACTGGTAGCTGCAGTCACTACCCCCTGCAATGAACCAGATGAGTGAAACGGGTTTAGTGCACGCAGACGCTCCCAAGACCATGCGCCTTTAGGTTGCTTTAGGGAATCAAATCATATTTGCACCAATAGGCTTGGGTGCTGCGCAGTACTGTTGCCGCGTGACATTCATCAGTTCACATTTCGCCCACCACCAGCGGCCGGCCTGTAATCAGCAGCACGGCACCCGAGTGCGACACGTCCTTTGGACGAGATGTTAATGCCTGTTCCAGTGGTTCGGATGGACACTGAAGAGCCCATGGCACTATTTTAAGATCAGAGTGTTCGAATGTATTGGCCAACATTCTTCCCTCAACTGACATCATAAGATCAACTGGATATTCGAGTCATTGCTGCTTGGGGGACCTTGATGCACCCAAAATGGCCACTACATAATGATGCATTTAAGAGCAGGCATTTATAGAAACGTATCAGATTATGAGGGGGCTTGACAAGGTGGATGCAGAGAGGATGTTTCCACTGATGGGGGAGACTAGAACTAGAGGGCATGATCTTAGAATAAGGGGCCGCTCATTTAAAACTGAGATGAGGAGAAATTTCTTCTCTGAGGGTTGTGAATCTGTGGAATTCGCTCAGAGAGCTGTGGAAGCTGGGCCATTGAATAAATTTAAGACAGAAATAGAGAGTTTCTTAAACAATAAGGAAATAAGGGGTTATGGGGAGCGGGCGGGGAAGTGGAGCCGAGTCCATGATCAGATCAGCCATGATCTTATTGAGTGGCGGAGCAGGCTCGAGGGGCCTTATGGCCTACTCCTGCTCCTATTTCTTATGTTCTTATGTTCTTATGCTAGACAAGCATATGACAGAGAAGGGAATAGAGGGTTATACGATAGATTTACACGAGGAAAGACGGGAGGAGGTTCGAGTGGGGCATAAACAGCGGCATGGACTGGTTGGGCCGAATGGCCTGTTTCTGTGTCGTATATCCGATGGAATCCTATTTACATTTTGCTGAATGGTGCTCGCAGGCTGAGGGCCATCGGAGCAGGCCGGTGAATGGAAGGTGCGGCGTGGAGGCATACCACTCCAGGGAGCAGCACGTGCTGGAGCAGGAGAGCAACGGCAGTGAAAAGGGAAGTCACCAAGGTCCAGGTCGGTGATTGGAACGAGGGCAGGTACAGCAGGAGCAGCGAGGTCAGGGCGAAGGAGCGGCGAGGGATTGTAGAGGGACGTGATCGGGCCTAGGAGAGGCGCGAGTTCGGGGCCCAGGAAAGGCGAGGGCCCAGGGGCAGCACGGGCCAGCCCACACTGCAATATGTGCGCACTAGGCCCGTGCAGCAGAGCTGGTCTCCAGTTGTCTTGGTTAATTCTTGCTAATGGACCAAGACCTAGCTCTGTCAAGCCTGTGTGGTGGCTGGTGTGAAACGGTCACCACACGTTAAAAAAGTCCACGCACAGGCATCCTCCACCCTTCAAGATTTAGTTCGGGATCTGGAATATTAGGTCCTTCATTGAAACACCTGTGAACTTCTTGAGAAACGTATTGGGATATGAGAAAGAGAAGAAGAGAAGAGGAGAAAAAGGGAAAGGGAAAAAGAAAATAAGGACTACATAAATGCAAGCTCAAGCTCACTCTTTCTGCCCATCAGTATTCTTTCATCTGAGCTCAGATGAACAAAGCCTATAATTGTACTGCTGGCTGCTTCTCAAAACTCAACTAAGATGGCACTTCCACCATCATGCTTTGCTGAAATCCTAGTGACAACCGTGCTTCTGGTACCTTACCCAAGTGGCCACTTTTCACTCGAGAGTCTAGAGGGAGAGCGCTGGCAAATATCCCATACGTCCCTCAGATCTCAATTCGATCAACCACCAATTCCAACATCCCACACTTTCCAGCAAATGAGTCCCCGAGACGATTGTATTCCTCCCCTCCACTGCCTAGAATATTGAAGCTAATGTCAGCTGTGGCTCAGTGGGCAGCATCCTCGCCCGAGTCAGAAGGTTGTGGGTTCTAGTCCCACTCCAGGAACTTGAGCACAGAAATCTGGGCTGACCGTGCAGTGCTGGGGGAGAGTTGCACTGTCGGAGGTGTCATCTTTTGGATGAGACATTAAACCGAGTCCCCGTCTGTTCTCTCAGGTGGATGTAAAAGATCCCATGGCACTATTGCGAAAAAGCGCAGGGGAGTTCTCTCCGGTGTCCTGGGCCCAATGTTTATCCCTCAATCAACATCACTGACACAGAGGATCTGCCAAGTTCCCTGCATGACAGCAGTGAATACTATTCAGGAGTGTTTCATTGGCTGCAAAGTGCTTTGGGACTTCAGGTGGTCGTGAAAGACACTGTATAAATGCAAGCCTGTCTTTAACTGAGAAGGGACTGAATTTGAAGCCTCTCTGTTAGGTACGGCTCGGTTCTATACTGGGGAGAGAATTACCAAATGAGCTAGAATTACTATTTTTTTTTTAAATTTAAGACAAAAGAATTGTTTACCAGATGCTGGTCGTTGAGTAGATGTACGACTCTGGAAGTCCACTCGCCCATGGGTACCAGGTCTGGGGAAGTCTTGTAGAGACGCAGCAGACACAAGGCAGCACTCTGTTTCACACTGTCCATGGTATCACTGTCAACGCAAGATTACCACGACCCAACAAGTTCAGTGGAAGAAATGTATCCGTTCTAATTATAAGGTATCAACCTGAAACGTCAACTCTGTTTCTCTCTCCACAGATGCTGCCCGTCAGTATTTTCAGCATTTTCTGTTTTTATATTAAATGAATGTTTGAGTACTGTGTGCAATTCTGGTCGCCATATTATAAAAAGGGTATCGAGGCACTGGAGAGGGTGCAGAGAAGATTTACAAGGATGGTGTCAGAACTGCGAGGATATACATATCAGGAAAAGATGAACAGGCTGGGTCTCTTGTCTCTTCAAAAAAAGATGGCTGAGGGGTGATCTAATAGAGGTCTTTAAAATGATGAAAGGTTTTGATAGAGTGGATACAGAGAGAATGTTTCCACTTGTGGGGAAGAGCATAACTAGAGGCCATCAATATAAGATAGATAGTCACCAAGAAATCCAATCGGGAATTTAGGAGAAACTTCTTTATCCAGAGAGCGGTGAGAATGTGGAACTCGCTGCCACAGGGAGGGGTTGAAGCGAATAGTATCGATGCATTTAAGGGGAGGCTAGACAAGCATGTGAGGGAGAAGGGAATAGAGGGTTATGCCGATAGATTTAGATGAGAAAAGACGGGAGGTGGCTCGAGCGGAGCATAAACACCGGCATGGACTGGTTGGGTCGAATGGCCTGTTTCTGTGCCATATATACTATGAATCCTGGCGTTAGAGCTGCTGATTACAGAGGGGAAAAGGAGGAAAACAACAATGCTGGTTTTATTTTTAAAATGTAAGACTTGGGTTTATCAAGTTAAAAGTTCTTGATGCTGGGCACGGAATACCTTCCATTTAGGGTCGAGGTCAGCAACAAACACTCCCAGGGCAGGTACAGCTTGGATTAGATGCACAGTAAAGCTCTCTCTACACTGTCCCATCAAACACTCCCAGGGTTGTTATAGCACGGGGTTAGATACAGAATAAAGCTCCCTCTACACTGTCCCATCAAACACTCCCAGGACAGATACAGCACGGGTTAGATACAGAGTAAAGGTCCCTCTACACTTTGCCATCAAACACTCCCAGGGCAGGTACAGCACAGGTTAGCTGGAGTAGTGTTTTCCCCCACTTTGCCCCAACATTGTGTCTCAGCCCATACCTCAGAACGTTTGTGAGCATTAATGTGGCAATTTCTGATTTCTCACACCAGCCACCTGTAAAATCTGTTGCTCATGAGCAGCAGGATGTGGTTCGAGACTGCCCAACCTCATTTTCCGACAGAGCCAGAACAGCCGGTTGATGGAGAAGATTTATATCCACAATCACATGAAGACGCACTTACCCGGCCACCAGGATTTTGGGAATCTCGGAGGCAAAGGCCTCTGCCATTTCCCGGCTGCCGACGTTCGCGATGCAGTGCAGAGCGAGACACATGAAGATGGGGTTGCGGCTGGCCAGGTCGTTCTTGATGGCGTTGTTGATCAGACGGATCAGCTCGCTGTTGGAGTTGACCAGCACCGAGATGAAGAGGTAACCCTGAGAACGCAGAACACACACGTCGGAAGCTGGACTTCTGAAGAACGTTGTGGTACCACGTCTCAAATCCGGCAGCCTCTGGACCGAGACCCTGCCGGTTTTCGGACAAGAAAATCAATAAAATCAGTAGCCTATCTTAGGCTTATTTGAATGGATAAGAAAAACAAGGAATACATGAAGTAGAATAAAGTCAATTATTGTAAGGTAAATACAAGGATAAAGTAAATTAACTATTTATTACAAATTATATGCTGTACTGATCATATGAGAGCTTGTTTGTTGAGGGCCAGGCTGAGGCTCAGGCCATTTAAACCATAGCGGCGAAGCTGATAACTAGTCTGGCCCGCCGGTTTATGGACAATAATTCCGGATTTTATTTTACTGAACACCAAATGGGATTTTCTCAAGGATGTCTGATTTCAGACAATTCCGATTGTCAGCCAGACGGATTTTGAGATGTTGTACAAGCGACGGACTTGGAGTCTTTAGTTGATGCTCAACATTTCTAATGCAGAGCAGCTAAACGTTAGTTGCAACCGTTTGATACCATTCAGAGGAAATCATGATTAAAGGTGTGGAGAGCTCTGGTTAGACCACACCTCGAGTACAGGGTCTCTGGTCACCGAGACACAAGGGAGATAGTCAAGCGCCGGAGGCGGTGCAGAGAGGAGCCACGAGGCTCATCCCCAGTGTCAATGGTCTGAGTTACGAGGAACAAAATGGAGACACTTGAGTTTTCCAGACTGTCGGACAGTTGATCAAGAGCTCAATACAATAGCAAAACGCTGTGGAAAAAGGTAAATCTGGAATATTACTTTATATTAAACGGAGAGAGTGGGACGAGTGGTCACAGGATCAAATAGTGAAAGATAAATGCACGAACAATGACTAAAATAACTTGTATTTATATAGTGCCTTTAATGTAGTAAAATGTCCCAAGTTGCTTCACAGGAGTGTTATAAGACAAAATAAATTAATTTGACACCAAGCCACACAAGAAGAAATTATGGTGGATGACCAAAATCTTGGTCAAAGAGCTGGGTTTTAGGGAGCGGCTTGAAGGAGGTGAGGTTTAGGGAGGGAGTTCCAGAGCTTGGGGCCCAGGCAGCTGAAGGCACGGCCACCAATGGTTGGCAATGGTCACCCCTCTGGTCCATCTAACTTGTCCCACACAGTTGCAATGCCTTGTGCATGACAATATATACATACCCTACCCCACCCCACCCAAAACCATGTAGGACCAACATCAGGAAGTTCTACTTCAAAGAGTGATCAACACATGGAGTGGACTCATTAGAATGGTGGAGATGTAACACTGGAATCACTTGAAAGTAATTCTCCCCAGTGACTTGCCAATATTTAAGTGACAAGCAACAATGTTAAAACAGATGATCTAGTTTTCTCATTGCTGTTTGTGGGAGCTTGCTGTGCGCAAATTGGCTGTAACCTTTCCTTGCAATACAATAGTGACTTCATTGGTTGTGAAGCGCTTTGGGACATCCTAAGGCTGTGAACGGCGCTATAGAAATGCAAGTTCTTACTTTAAAACGTCTACATGCACAGCTTTTGGACAAAAATAGGATCTGGCTCGATTGTGATGCCCTCCTTGGTTGAAGGGCCCGTTGGCCCTCGCCGTCTTAAGCTCAGACATTAAGGAACGGCTACTTAGGTAAGGCAACCACCCCAAGTCTGCAACCACGTTTTTATTTGGAGAAAGAGTTGCTAATCAGAAATGTTGCTCAACGCAGTCTCAAAGCTTCCTGTCTATCACAGTATGCACGTATTGCATCTGAAGAGAGATAAGATTTACAAGAGAAACCAATTTGATTTGATCAGGATGTCAGCCCCACGCAGATCCTTAGCGGGCCATTAGTTTTCATAGAATGACAGTAATACAGCACAGGAGACCATTCAGCCCATCGAGTCTGCACCGGCTTTCGAGGAGCAATCCAGCTAGTCCCACTCCCCCCACCCCCTCTCTCTCCATATCCCTGCAATTTTTTTCCTCCTTCAAGTATTTATCCAATCCCCTTTTGAAGGCTACTGTTGAGTCTGTTTCCACCACCCAATCAGGCACTGCATTCCAAATCCTAACCACTCCTTGAGTAAAGAAAGGTTTGCTCTCATGTTACCTCTGGTTGTTTTACCAATCATCTTAAATCTGTGCCCTCTGGTTAACTTAAGAACATAATAGGAGCAGGAGTCGGCCATTCGGCCCCTCGAGCCTGCTCCGCCATTCAATAAGATCATGGTTGATCTGATCTTGGCCTCAACTCCACTTCCCCGCCTGCTCCCCATAACCCTCGACTCCCTTATCATTCAAAAATCTGTCTATCTCCACCTTAAATATATTCAATGACCCAGCCTCCACAGCTCTCTGGGGCAGAGAATGCCACAGATTCACGACCCAGAGAAGAAATTCCTCCTCACCTCCATTTTAAATGGGCGACCCCTTATTCTGAAGTTCTGCTCTTTCCCTCAATAACGCCTACTCCCAATCCACTTCACCCACACAGTTCTGATCGAGCATAAACACTCACAATCTGCTTCTCCGTGTACTTGTTGGAACTGAGCAGGTTGACCGCCTCCATGTGGCCAAAGTCAATGTCATGTCCGAGCAGGAAGATGAAGAGCAGCTTGCAGACATACTTCTTCTTACTGTAGCCATCCAGCGCCTTGTCTCCTGTAGCGGAAGAGAGAATTTCATAGTATTACACACATAATGCAGCTCAGAAACAGGCCATTCGTCCCAACTGGACCATGCTGGGGATGGGCGAGAAAAATCAGCCTGGGTTCCTGTTCCTGATCTCTTTTCAGCAACGTGCATTTGTGGCCTTCAGGTGAGAATAAGATTGGGCTAATTTGAAGGGTATCACAACAACAACTTGTATATAGCGCCTTTAATGTAGTGAAACGTCCCAAGTGGCTTCACAGGAGTATGGAGATAAAACATTTGATACCGAGCCACATAAGTAGAAAATAGCAGTTGACCAAAAGCTTGGTCAAAGAGGTCGGTTTTAAGGAGCATCTTGAAGGAGGAAAGAGAGGTAGAGAGGTAGAGAGGTTTATGGAGGGAGTTCCAGAGCTTGGGGCCCAGGCAACAGAAGGCACGGCCACTGATGGTTGAGTGATTATAATCAGGGATGCTCAAGAGGGCAGAATTAGAGGAGCGCAGAGATCTCGGGGGGGTTTGTGGGGCTGGAGGAGATTACAGAGATTGGGAGGGGGCAGGGCCATGGAAGGATTTGAAAACAAGGCTGAGAATTTTGAAATCGAGGCATTGCCCAGTCGAATAACCTGCCAACATTCGCTGCCTCGGTTCACGGATGAAGAATGGTCAATTAAGCAGGTAGCTGGAGGAACTCCCAGCAGCCGGTAACATGTGTAACTGCACTCTGCAAGAATGGCATCCTCTGGGGAGGTGTGGGGTTAAAAGGAGGAGAGAGAGAGAGAGAGAGACCTGTGCTGATTTAGTTTATTTCTAAACCTCCTCCCCCTCCCCTCCCTTGTATCTGAGCTGGGGCTCCGGATATACTGCTGACTGGTGTGCATTTCTCACTGTTGGAAGAGAGGAAGAAGAAAAAAAAACAGCTGACTCACAACTGAAACAGGAAGCCCGGATGTGTTGAGGGAGGTTGCTGCTGTTTTCTTAGTCCCGTGTGATGACTGCATTTTGACCTTCGGAGGCAGAGTGGGGGTCGTGGGCAAAGAAAAAACACACACATTGTGGGAGTAAGAGGAAAATAACAATTGTGCTGACCCACGGGTGTTTGGAGGAAAGTGGCAGTGCCACACTGACTGGGAAACAGCAGCAGTTATGCACAAACTACCTCTGCAGTCGCCAGGCTTGCAAAAGCAACCCAGTTCCCTTATTTCAATATTTCCCAATTGGGGTTCCTGCTAGCTTACCCCCCCCAGCCCGCCCACCCCTCTGCATTACATGAAAATTCATTCTCTCCTCTCAGACAGCACTGGGTAGGGAGTGCAGAAAGAAACCTAGAAAATAGGTGTAGGAGTAGGCCATTCGGCCCTTCGAGCCTGCAGCACCATTCAATAAGATCACGGCTGATCATTCACCTCAGTACCTAGAAACACTCATAATTTTTTTTTTTTTTGCACTCGACTGAGTCAGAAGGTTGTGGGTTCAAGTCCCACACCAGGGACTTGAGCACATAAATCTAGGCTGACACTCCCAGTGCAGTGCTGAGGGAGCACCACACTGTCGGAGGGGCAGTACTGAGGGAGCGCCGCACTGTCGGAGGGGCAGTACTGAGGGAGCGCCGCACTGTCGGAGGGGCAGTACTGAGGGAGCGCCGCACTGTCGGAGGGGCCGTCTTTCGGATGAGGCCTGAAACCGAGGTCCCGTCTGCCCTCTCAGGTAAAAGATCCCACGGCCACTATTTCGAAGGAGTTATCCCAGGTGTCCTTGGGCCAGTATTTATCCCTCAGTCAACATAAAAAAACAGATTATCTGGTCATTAGCACATTGCTGTTTGTGGCAGCTTGCTGTGCATAAGTTGGCTGCCACGTTTCCTACATTACAACAGTGACTACACTCCAAAAAGTACTTCATTGGCTGTAAAGCGCTTTGAGATGTCCGGTAATCGTGAAAGGCGCTATATAAATGCAAGTCTTTTTTTAAAAAGTAAATATTCTAAATGTATTTTGAAGTTTTCTAGTTCAACCATTCTCCACTAGCAGACTATTCTACCTGAAGAGTCTCACACTCTGTGCCCATGGTGTAATGTATTTACTTCATGGGTTCTTTGCTTAAGAATTCATAGCAACACATTGCTATTAAGAACTAGTTGGTTGATTAGCAAAAGGTTTAACAATCACACAACACACACATTACCACTTCATCGACCAGGCTCACAACCACCTGCCTCATCATGGATCCCCCGAACCCAACTGGCTGGGGTTTTATTGAGTCTTGTGAACATCACGTGACTGACTAAGCCACTCACAACTCAACAACTCTACAACTATTTTAAAAAGAACTTTTAACTCAAGTAGCCCCCTTTTAGAAAGGGCACTAGAACCCACAAATTTCCAAATCAACAGGGAATTTTACCTAATTATATTAAGATTCTGTTCCGGGGTGATGATGCACTCCAGTCCCTCTGGCGTCCACCTCTCACGGAAGGCCGCGAGCGTACCGGTGGACACCGCGTGCTCCATCTCTAGGGACACCCTGGCTTGGATGTAACAGCGGAAGAGAGGCAGGCAGTCGAGCTGAATGACCCCCTCGACCGCCTGCTGCCTGGACCGGTTGGCCAGGCCCAGGAGCAGTCCGACGAGGAGACCTTCAGACCTACCCGCTCCCCCTCCGCACAGGTTGCCCAAAGATCAGGAGCGTGGGACTGAAGTGCAACCAGAAATCGAGGAGCAACCCTTCAAATAATGGAAGAGGGGGCTGCAACCTCACACACTGTACATACACGTGGAACACGGACTCCTCCAGACCGCAGTAAACAACAGCTCTACAAACCTGTGAGCATACTCACAGGTGCATACATTACAAGTGTACACAGGAGGCATGCGTGTATATTCCTGACCAGTCACTGCCTGAATCTCCCGGTGCCCTGAACAGGACGATATTAGTGAGCCCCGATTACAAGAGCTGTAACGAAAGCAAGTCCAAAATCATGTAATGAGCGATGTTTAGTTGTATCCTGGAACTCCAGTAGCGGACGACGAGGTTCAACACCGCCTTCAGTGCGCCAGCGCAGCCTTCGTCCGCCTGAGTAAAAGAGTGTTCGAAGACCAGCCCGTCAAATCTGCCACCAAGCTCATGGTCTACAGGGCTGTAGTAATACCCGCCCTCCTGTATGGCTCAGAGGCATGGACCATGTACAGTAAACACCTCAAATCGCTGGCGAAATACCACCAACGATGTCTCCGCAAGATCCTGCAAATCCCCTGGGAGGACACACGCATTTTTATTAACAAAGGTTTAACAATCACATTACACATTACAATTCATCCACCAAGCTCACAACCACCTGCTTCATCGTGGACACCCTGACCCCAAATGGCTGGGGTTTTATTGAGTCTTGTGAACATTACGTGACTGGCAAAGCCACTTACAATGCAACAGCTCTACCAGCCTGTGAGCATACTCACAGGAGCATACGTTACACATGGAAAATGCATTTTCCAGTGGAGCTCACTTGACAGCAACCAGCGAATGGAAACCCAGCCGAATCCACCGGCCACAAACCGCCCCAGGCACACGGAGACAAACTGCACTGCCCCAGTTGTTAGCCTGCTAGAGATCAGTTGAGTCGGGAACTTCCGATTTGTGTAGCTTAATGCTGGACATAGTGATCTTTTATCAGCTAGGTCTCTCCCAATGGGATTGCTGCTTTTAGGATTCGAAAGGGACTGTGGTTAGCTTGTGCAGAACAAGAGAGCTAGTGGACACAGCCTGCGCTTGAAGGGCCTGGGGGGGGGGGGGGGGGGAAGAGATGAGGGGAATTGCGGAAACATAGTTTGAGAGAAAGTGGTCAATCTGTGGAACAGGATCTCTAGGAAGACGGTGGGAGCAGTTAGTCGTGATTCATTCAAATGCAAACGAGTAGATTTCTTTCAGGAAATAACAATCCAGTATGGTGAGTGTAGCGAGCTTGGGAGGAACAGGGGACTTTGAACCTTAAGACCTTTGGTTCCCAAAACGTCCCCCACTGGGGTTTTTTCTCACCTCGTGTCTGTTGTAGACTCATTGATGGAGATTGATAAGAACAGAAATAGGAGCAGGAGTTGGCCATACGGCCCCTCGAGCCTGCTCCGCCATTCAATAAGATCATGGCTGATCCGATCATGGACTCAGGCCCACTTCCCACCCGCTCCCCATAACCCCTTATCGTTTAAGAAATTGAATAAATTTAAGACAGAAATAGACAATGTCCACAGCTCTCTGAGGCAGCAAATTCCACAGATTTACAACATCAGAGAAGAAATTTCTCTTCATCTCCGTTTTAAATGAGCGGCTCCTTTTTCTAAGATCATGCCCTCTAGTTCTAGTCTCCCCCATCAGTGGAAACATCCTCTCTCCATCCACTTTGTCAAGCCTCCTCATAATCTTGTATGTTTCGATAAGATCACCTCTCATTCTTCTGAATGCCAATGAGTAGAGGCCCAACCTACTCAACCTTTCCTCATAAGTCAACCCCTTCATCCCCGGAATCAACCAAGTGAACCTTCTCTGAACTGCCTCCAAAGCAAGTATATCCTTTCGTAAATATGGAAATCAAAACTGCATGCAGTATTCCAGGTGTGGCCTCACCAATACCTTGTATAGTTGTAGCAAGACTTCCCTACTTTTATATTCCATCCCCTTTGCAATAAGGGCCAAGATACCATTGGCCTTCCTGATCACTTGCTGTACCTGCATACTATCCTTTTGTGTTTCATGCACACATATCCCCAGGTCCTGCTGTACTGCGGCACTTTGCAATCTTTCTCCATTTAAATAATAACTTGCTCTTTGATTTTTTTTCTGCCATAGTGCATGACCTCACACTTTCCGACATACTCCATCTGCCAAATGTTTGCCCACTCACTCAGCCTGCCTATGTCCTTTTGCAGGTTTTGTGTCCCCTCCTCACACATTGCTTTTCTTCTCATCTTTGTATCGTCAGCAAACTTGGCTACATTACACTCATTCCTTCTTCCAAGTCGTTAATATAGATTGTAAATAGTTGGGGTCCCAGCACTGATCCCACAGATTTACAACACTCAGAAGAAATTCCTCCTCATCTCAGTTTTAAATGGGCGGCCCTTATTCTGAGACTATGCCCCTTAGTTTTAGTTTCCCCTATCAGTGGAAATATCCTCTCTGCATCCACCTTGTTGAGCCACCTCATTATCTTATATGTTTCGATAAGGTCACCTCTCATTCTTCTGAACTCCAATGAGTATAGGCCCAACCTACTCAACCTATCTTCATAAGTCAACCCCCTCATCTACCTTCTCTGAACTAGGTTGATTCCAGAGATGAGGGGGTTGATTGGTTGATTGGTCAACAACTCCATTATCGTTGGATTGTGCGACTACCAGAGTGGTAGAAGGTGAACTAGATAGACCTGGGTCTTTCTCGTCTAGCAATTCCTAGGTTTAACTTAATGCAGGCTAGAGTTGCAACTGGTTTCTCCACGAGAAGCGCAGCCTCCTATTGACACCGCTGAAGTGGCAACATGCAGGAAATGTCTCTGCCACTCTGTCTCACTGGGGTGCTAGTGATGTGAACTGTGCTCCCAGACAATACGGTTAACAGGGTACCCTGAAGCATTCACCTCACAAACACTCATGTCCGTTCAACCCGTTGCATCTCTCCTGAAGGATAGGCTGCTTGGGGACTGACTATATGATCTCACAACTTCCAACAAAAACAGGCAGGGAAGAAAATCCAACCAGCGTACAGAGCAACATAGATATTATCTTTAAAGCAAACGGGTTTAGGCATGGCAATTGGCAAAACTGCGGCGGGAGCAAGAACGCAGGTGCTTCACACACCAAACACAGCCAACTCATTTTGGTCATAAAAAATCTTAACTAATTTTAATGCGTTTCATAGACGGTACAGCTTATAAACAGGCCATTTGGCCGAACAGGTTCATGCCGGGGTTTACACTCCACACACAAGCCTCCTCTCACCCCAACTTCACCTCACCTGCTCAGCATATCCTCTAGTCCTTTTTCTCTCATGTTTTTAAATCTAGCTTCCCTTTAAATATGTCTATGCTAATCACCTCAACCACAAGTTTCACTCCAGGAAATAAACACAGCCTCACGTGTTTTTTCGGTCTCAAGTTCGCCTCCTCTGTTTTTTTGGGACGCACTGCTCATTCCTTACATTCCCCAGGCACTCCCAAGCTCACACCACACAGTGTTGCCCAATCAAGAGCTCCACCCCAGCGATTCGTCAGCTCCAACCAACAAGCTATCGGAGAGGCGCACAAACGTGAGCAGCACGTCTCACTCAGAGTCCTCTGTTTAGGGGGGGGGGGCGCTGTGCTGTGTGGGAAGGGAAGAATAGCCAACAGCCTCCCCCTACCAGCTCCATAGATGGCATGATTGAAAATACTAAGTAGTAGGTTACATTTTCGGCAGACTGCTCATTCTGGCCGGTGTCTTTTGCAACCATTCACAAGATGCACTTGCAGCAACTCCCCGAGGCTTCTTCAACAGCACCTCCCAAACCCGCGGCCGCTACCGCCTAGAAGGACAAGGGCAGCAGGTGCATGGGAACACCACCACCTCCAGATCACGCACCATCCAGACTTGGAAATATATCGACCATTCTGTCATCGTCGCTGGGTCAAAATCCTGGAACTCCCTACATAATAGCACTGTGGGAGCACCTTCACCACACGGATTGCAGCGGTTCAAGGCGACAGCTCACCACCACCTTCTCAAGGACAATTAGGGATTGGGCAATAAATGCCAGCCTTGCCAGCGACGACCACATCCCAAGAATGAATTTAATTTTTTTTTTTTTTTTTTAATTATTCACTCCAGTTTCATTGCCCATCAGACCCTTGTACTTTGGTCGATAGGGCTAGGGGACCCATCACACACACACACACGCGCCCCATTATCTTTTGCCAATGCTACTTCTGTGGACAGCTAGGTGGGTGGCACTTGCCAGGCCTGCATTCCGTCACTGAAATCCATTCTCCCCACACCCCCCGCCCCAGCTTTGAAGAGATTTTCCATCGGCAAATGGGCACACATACCTTTGAACTTCGATCGGATGTTTGCCAGCTCTTTGTTTATCCGTTTAATCTCTGCTTCTTTGCTTTTGCCTGGAAAAAAAAAGGCAAGAAGGACTTCAGTAATGTGGAGACAGAAGAAGCTGGAATTGTTCTCTTTGGAGCAGGGGGGTTATGCTTGAACTGTATAAAACTCTCATTAGGTCACAGCTGGAGTACTGCGTGCAGTTCTGCTCACCACATTACAGAAAAGATGTGATTGCACTGGATAGGGTACAGAGGTGATTTATGAGGATGTTGCCAGGACTGGAGAATTTTAGCGATGAGGAAAGATTGGATATGCTGGGGTTGTTTTCTTTGGAACAGGAAGTTGATGATGGGAGAGCTAATTGAGGTGTATAAACATAGAAACTAGGTACAGGAGTCGGCCATTCGAGCCTGCACCACCATTCATGGCTGATCATTCACCTCAGTACCCCTTTCCTGCTTTCGCTCCATACCCCTTGATCCCTTTAACCGTAAGGGTCATATCTAACTCCCTCGTGAATATTTCTAACGAACTGGCATCGACAACTCTCTGCAGTAGAGAATTCCACAGGGTCACAATTCTCTGAGTGAAGAAGTTTCTCCTCATCTCGGTCCTAAATGGCTAATCCCCTTATCCTTAGACTGTGACCCTGGTTCTGGACTTCCCCAACATTGGGAACATTCTTCCTGCATCTAACCTGTCCAGTCCCGTCAGAATCTTATATGTTTCTATGAGATCCCCTCTCATTCTTCTAAATTCCAGTGAATACAGGCCCAGTCGATCCAGTCTCTCCTCATATGTCAGTCCTGCCATCCCGGGAATCAGTCTGGTGAACATTTGCTGCACTCCCTCAATAGCAAGAACATCCTTCCTCAGATTAGCTAACCAAAGCTGGCCACAATATTCCAGGCCTCACCAAGGCCCTATACAACTGCAGTAAGACCTCTCTGCTCCTATACTCAAATCCCCTAGCTATGAAGGCCAACATGCCATTTGCCTACTTCACCGCCTGCTGTACCTGCATGCCCACTTTCAATGACTGACGCACCATGACACCCAGGTCTTGTTGCACCTCCCCTTTTCCTAATCTGCCGCCATTCAGATAATATACTGCCTTCATGTTTTTGCCACCAAAGTGGATAACCTCACATTTATCCACATTATACTGCATCTGCCATGCATTTGCTCACTCACCTAACCTGTCCAAGTCACCCTGCAGCCTCTTAGCATCCTATATAGAGTGGATAGGAAGGACCTATTTCCCTTAGTATACAGGTCAACGACCAGGGGGCATAGATTTAAAGTAATTGGTACAAGGTTTAGAGGGGACTTGAGGGGAAATATTTTCACCCAGAGGGTGGTGGGGGTCTGGAACTCACTGCCTGACCACATTTAAAAAGTAATTGGATATGCACTTGGAATGCCGTAACCTACAGGGCTACGGACCAAGAGCTGGAAAGTGGGATTAGGCTGGATAGCTCTTTGTCGGCCGGCGCGGACACGATGGGCCGAATGGTCTTCTTCAGTGCTGTAAATTTCTATGATTCTAGAGCAGAGTGGGTAGATTTAATAGGTGTTCAAAATCATGAAGAGCTTTGATAAGAGTAGATAGGGAGAAACTGTTTCCAGTGGCAGGAGGGTCGGTAACCAGCGGACACAGATTTAAGATAAATCGGCAAAGAATCAGGGTAGGGAAATTAGGAGAATTTATTTTACACAGCGTGTTGTGGTGATCGGGAACGCGCTGCCTGAAATGGCGGTGGAAGCAGATTCAATAACAACTTTCAAGAGGGAATTGGATAGATACTTGAAAAGAAAAATTTTGCAGGGCTATGGGGAGCAGGACTAATTGGATCACTCTGACAAGTGCCAGCACAGGCACAGTGGGTCGAATGGCCTCCTTCTGTGCTAAATGATTCTACAAAGCATTTTTTTTAAGCCAGACATCAAGAAGTAGAGAAAACAATTTCAACACTGAAAATAATTCCAAGCTCCAGAATCCTTTGATGAGACATTCGTTTCAGAACTCAGTGACCGAGCAGATGGGCACCTCAACTCACAATCTGGCATTTGTAAATAGTATCAGACACCCCGCTGGGGCCTGGCTTTGAATCCAGTGTACACTGATGGGGGAGGGGAGGAGGAGGAGGAGGAGAAGGTGGTCTCCTCACTTTGCTAGTAGAGTCACAGGTAAAGTCAACAGCAACAGCTTGCATTGATATAGCACCTTTAACAAAGTAAAACGTTCCAAGGCGCTTCACAGGAGCGTCATCAGACAAAAGTTGACACCGAGCCACATAAGGAGGTATTAGGACAGGCTTGGTCAAAGAGGTAGGTTTGAAGGAGTATCTTAAAAAGGAGTGAGAGGCGCAGAGAGGGTTTAAGGAAGGAATTCCGGAGCTCAGGGCCCAGGCAGCTGAACGCACGGCCTCAAATGGTGGAGCGATTAAAGTCGGGGATGCTCAAGAGGCCAGAATTGGTGGAGCTCAGAGGTCGGAGGGCAAATAAATTTAGGCCATCTTGAGCCAGTTTTCCTTAGCTGGACAATTTAGAACTGGCGGGGGGGGGGGGAGAAAAAGAGAGAGAGAGAGAGAGAGAGAGAGAGAGAGAGAGAGAGAGAGAGAGAGAGAGAGAGAGAGAGGGGTGGGGGGTCGTCTCAGGATCAGGGGTCGGCCATTTAGGACTGAGATGAGAGATTTCTTCATTTAAAGGGACGTGAATCTTTGGAATTCTCTTCCCCAGAGAGCTATGGATGCTCAGGCGATGAGTATATTCAAGGCAGAGATGGATAGATTTCTGGGCACTAAAGGAATCAAGAGCTATGGCGATAGGGCAGGAAAGTAGGTTGAAGATCAGCCATGATCTTATTGAATTGAGGAGCAGGCTCGAGGGGCCGTATGGCCGACTCCTGCTCCGAATTCTGATGTTCTAAATGGACATACACAGATAAACAGGCAACTGAGAGCATGGCTTGTGAGAGAAATGAAAGAATGCTGCGCTGGTGCACAGTTGGGTGTTGTCCTTCTGAAGGCCAGGGCTGAGGCACAGCTTGGGAATGGGGGCAGTGGGGGGGGGGGGGGGGGGGGGGGGGAAAGAGAACTTTAAATGGCATTTAGCTGTGCTAATCTTGGCCCAAGTGTGCTTGGTGTTGATGTTGAGGGGTGGAACATATTTTCTATTCCATTCCCCTCATGGTGATGAGTGCAAAATTTCCATCTCAAACGACATTCATTCAAATTCTGAAAGTGGATTTGATTTGAACATGTGCAAAAATATATTTTTATTTTTAAACACTGAAAACTAGTTGAAACGCCAGAGCCCTCAGTGCAAAGATGCTAAGGGTGGGGGGTAAAAGTGGAATAGATTAGGTGGAATTACATAGAATATACAGCACGGAAACAGGCCATGTCAGCATTTATGCTCCACTGGAGCCTCCTCATCTAACACTTATCAGTGTACCCTCTATTTCCTTCTCCCTCATATGCTTATCTCGCCTCCTCTTAAATGCATCGATACTATTCGCCTCAACCACTCCCTGTGGCAGCGAGTTCCACATTCTCACCACACTCTGGGTAAAGCTGTTTATCCTGAATTCCCTATTTGATTTCTTGGTGACTATCCTATATTGATAGGACTCTAGTTTAGCTCTCCTCCACAAGTGGAAACACTCTTTCTCTGCCTGTTTGTCTACTCTATCAAAATCCTTCATATCAAAAGACCCCTAATAGGTCACGCCTCAGTTTTCTTCTTTCAAGAGGCAAATCACGAAATTGTGATTAAGTAACAGCAAGTTTGGATTTTAAAATCCAACGGTAGACGATGTGCTCTAGTCAACGCTATGATTCAAAGCCGATACTTCACGGTAGTACTGAGGGAGTGCTGCATTGTCAGAGGTGGAGTATTTTGGATGAGATGTTAAACTGAGGCGCTGTCTGCTTGTCCCGGAGGAAGTAACTGTAAGCCGTGTTTGCGAAGCACTCTGGGCCGTTAATTCTTTTTACTTAAATGCCAACAGATTGCAGAAGGAAGGAAAGACAGACAAAAGGGAGATAAGGCATTCGGAGTGGTAAGTATGCAAACATGACCCCAGGATTCTGGCACAATGACTGACAATCTCAACACCAGTGAGGATACAGGGAGATGGAAAGATGTGACTGCACTAGAACGGTAACAGAGTACTGCGTGAAGTTCTGGTCACATTACAGGAAAGATGTGATTGAACTAGAGAGGGTACAGAGGAGATTCATGAGGATGTTGCCAGGACTGGAGAATTTTAGCTGCGAGGAAAGATTGGATAGGCTGGGTTTGCTTTCTTTGGAACAGAAAAGGCTGAGGAGAGACCTTATTGAGGTGTATAAAATTGAGGGACCAAGATAGAGTGGATAGGACGGCTATATTTCCCTTAGCAGAGGGGTCAACAACCAGGGGGCATAGATTTAAAGTAATTGGTAGGAGGTGAAAAGCGAATTTGAGGGGAAATTTCTTCACCTAGAGGGTGGTGGGGGTCTGGGACTCACTGCCTGAAATTGTGATAGAGGCAGAAACCCTCACCACATTTAAAAAAATACTTGGATGTGCACTTGAAGTGCCACAACTTACAGGGCTACGGACCTAGAGCTGGAAAGTGGGATTTAGGCTGGATAGCTCTTTTGCGGGCACGATGGGCCAAAATGACCTCCTTCCGTGCTGTAAATTTCTACGATTCTACGGAAGGCTGCACAGATTGGCATTAACAGCTTCAGAGGAATGAGAACGGAAAGCTAATGGCTACAGTTGTGCGACTTGCATACACAGCTGCTCTTCCCGCAGAACGTTAAAACAACTTGCACCAAAACAGATGCTCAGTCAATCTGAGCGGAGGGCCGTTTAAGAAGGAAATTCCAGTATCCTAGATAACAGAGAAGCATTTGACACTGTCTTTCGAGAAGGAATGACTTGCAGTTATATTGGGGTCTTATCACACCATGCAGGCATGTTTCAAAGAAGGTGCTTCATACACAATGAATTACTTTCAAACAATACTTTTATGTAGGCAAGAGCATCAAGCATTTCTACACAGCAAGATCCCACAGTCGGCAATGAGATAAGCAGCCAGTCGGTCATTTTATTTTTCAGGTTAAGGAAGGAATATTGAGCAGGATGCAGTGTAAACTCCCCACTCTTCCCCCAAATAGTGCTGTAGGATCATCAGTGACTACATGGACCAGAGGAACAGGTCCTCCCAATATTGCTAGACTTTTAGAACACAAGTATAAGAGTAAACACATCTTCCTGCAATTATACAGGGCCCTGGTGAGACCACACCTGGAGTATTGTGTGCAGTTTTGGTCTCCTTAGGAAGGATATACTTGCTGTAGAGAGCGTGCAACAAAGGTTCGCTAGACTGATTCCTGGGATGGGGGGATTGTCCTATGAGGAGAGCTTGAGTAGACTAGGCCTACATTCTCTAGAGTTTAGAAGAATGAGAGGTGATCTCATTGAAACATACAACATTCTTACAGGGCTTGACAGGCTAGATGCAGGGAGAATGTTTCCTTCTGGCTGGGGAGTCTAGAACCAGGGGTCACAGTCTCAGGATAAGGGGTCGGCCATTTAGGACTGAGATGAGGAGGAATTTCTTCATTCAGAGGGTGGTGAATCGCTGGAATTCTCTACCCCAGAGGGCTGTAGAGGCTCAGTCGTTTAGTATATTCAAACTAGAGATCGCTAGATATTAAGGGAATCAAGGGATATGGGGACAGTGCAGGAAAATGGAGTGGCTATCAAGGGAAATCAGGGATAGTATTAAAGCCAAGGAAGTGGCATACAAATTGGCCAGAAATAGCAGCGAACCTGGGGACTGGGAGAAATTTAGAACTCAGCAGAGGAGGACAAAGGGTTTGATTAGGGCAGGGAAAATGGAGTATGAGAAGAAGCTTGCAGGGAACATTAAGACGGATTGCAAAAGTTTCTATAGATATGTAAAGAGAAAAAGGTTAGTAAAGACAAATGTAGGTCCCCTGCAGTCAGAATCAGGGGAAGTCATAACGGGGAACAAAGAAATGGCGGACCAATTGAACAAGTACTTTGGTTCGGTATTCACGAAGGAGGACACGAACAACCTTCCGGTTATAAAAGGGGTCGGGGGGTCTAGTAAGGAGGAGGAACTGAGGGAAATCCTTATTAGCCGGGAAATTGTGTTGGGGAAATTGATGGGATTGAAGGCCGATAAATCCCCAGGGCCTGATGGACTGCATCCCAGAGTACTTAAGGAGGTGGCCTTGGAAATAGTGGATGCGTTGACAGTCATTTTCCAACATTCCATTGACTCTGGATCAGTTCCTATGGAGTGGAGGGTAGCCAATGTAACCCCACTTTTTAAAAAAGGAGGGAGAGAGAAAACAGGGAATTATAGACCGGTCAGCCTGACATCGGTAGTGGGTAAAATGATGGAATCAATTATTAAGGATGTCATAGCAGTGCATTTGGAAAGAGGTGACATGATAGGTCCAAGTCAGCATGGATTTGTGAAAGGGAAATCATGCTTGACAAATCTTCTGGAATTTTTTGAGGATGTTTCCAGTAGAGTGGATAAGGGAGAACCAGTTGATGTGGTATATTTGGACTTTCAGAAGGCGTTCGACAAGGTCCCACACAAGAGATTGATGTGCAAAGTTAGAGCACATGGGATTGGGGGTAGTGTACTGACATGGATTGAGAACTGGTTGTCAGACAGGAAGCAAAGAGTAGGAGTAAATGGGTACTTTTCAGAATGGCAGGCAGTGACTAGTGGGGTACCGCAAGGTTCTGTGCTGGGGCCCCAGCTGTTTACACTGTACATTAATGATTTAGATGAGGGGATTAAATGTAGTATCTCCAAATTTGCGGATGACACTAAGTTGGGTGGCAGTGTGAGCTGCGAGGAGGATGCTGTGAGGCTGCAGAGCGACTTGGATAGGTTAGGTGAGTGGGCAAATGCATGGCAGATGAAGTATAATGTGGATAAATGTGAGGTTATCCACTTTGGTGGTAAAAACAGAGAGACAGACTATTATCTGAATGGTGACAGATTAGGAAAAGGGGAGGTGCAAAGAGACCTGGGTGTCATGGTACATCAGTCATTGAAGGTTGGCATGCAGGTACAGCAGGCGGTTAAGAAAGCAAATGGCATGTTGGCCTTCATAGCAAGGGGATTTGAGTACAGGGGCAGGGAGGTGTTGCTACAGTTGTACAGGGCATTGGTGAGGCCACACCTGGAGTATTGTGTACAGTTTTGGTCTCCTAACCTGAGGAAGGACATTCTTGCTATTGAGGGAGTGCAGCGAAGGTTCACCAGACTGATTCCCGGGATGGCGGGACTGACCTATCAAGAAAGACTGGATCAACTGGGCTTGTATTCACTGGAGTTCAGAAGAATGAGAGGGGACCTCATAGAAACATATAAAATTCTGACGGGGTTAGACAGGTTAGATGCAGGAAGAATGTTCCCAATGTTGGGGAAGTCCAGAACCAGGGGTCACAGTCTAAGGATAAGGGGTAAGCCATTTAGGACCGAGATGCGGAGGAACTTCTTCACCCAGAGAGTGGTGAACCTGTGGAATTCTCTACCACAGAAAGTTGTTGAGGCCAATTCACTAAATATATTCAAAAAGGAGTTAGATGAGGTCCTTACTGCTAGGGGGATCAAGGGGTATGGCGAGAAAGCAGGAATGGGGTACTGAAGTTGAATGTTCAGCCATGAACTCATTGAATGGCGGTGCAGGCTAGAAGGGCCGAATGGCCTGCTCCTGCACCTATTTTCTATGTTTCTATGTTTCTATGTTTCTATGATCTTATTGAATGGCGGAGCAGGCTCAAGGGGCCGAATGGGCTAGCCCTGCTCCTAATTCTTATTTTCTTATATTCTAAGCTTGGTGGCAACTAAATACAACCCCTAATCATACTCACTTTTTGTGAGCTTAGCTTTTAGCACTATGGGCCTTTGCCCATTACCAGGGCTGTTTAATAAGATAGAAACATTAAAACTTCTCTATCCCACCTATAGCAGCAGCACCCAAGCCATTCCCCTCCTCAGTTTCCCCTTCCTTTTCCAGACTGAAGTGGCAGTCGTGGATCAGTGCGTAGCACCCTCGCCTCCGATCTAGACAGTCATGAGACTTTAGTACAAGTTCTAAGCTGATTCTCCAGTGCAGTACTGAGGGAGTGGCACACTGTTGGAGCGCCGCACTGTCGAAGGGGCAGTACTGAGGGAGCGGTGCACTGCCGGACGGGCAGTACTGAGGGAGCGCCGCACTGCCGGACGGGCGTAGTACTGAGGGAGCGCCGCACTGCCGGACGGGCGTAGTACTGAGGGAGCGCCGCACTGCCGGACGGGCGTAGTACTGAGGGAGCGCCGCACTGCCGGACGGGCAGTACTGAGGGAGCGCCGCACTGCCGGTCGGGCATAGTACTGAGGGAGCGCCGCACTGCCGGTCGGGCATAGTACTGAGGGAGCGCCGCACTGCTGGACGGGCAGTACTGAGGGAGCGGCGCACTGCCGGACGGGCGTACTGAGGGAGCGCCGCACTGCCGGACGGGCGTAGTACTGAGGGAGCGCCGCACTGCTGGACGGGCAGTACTGAGGGAGCGGCGCACTGCCGGACGGGCGTAGTACTGAGGGAGCGCCGCAGTGCCGGACGGGAGTACTGAGGGAGCGGCGCACTGCCGGACGGGCGTACTGAGGGAGCGCCGCACTGCCGGACGGGCGTAGTACTGAGGGAGCGCCGCACTGCTGGACGGGCAGTACTGAGGGAGCGCCGCACTGCCGGACGGGCAGTACTGAGGGAGCGCTGTACTGCCGGAGGTTCCATTTTTCAGATGAGACATTAAACAGAGGCCCATCTGCTCTCTCAGATGAATGTAAAAAATCCCACGAAGAAGACAACTATCCCCAGTGTCCTACCCAATATTTATCCCTCAACCAACATCACAAAAAAAAATCAGATTCTCTGGTCATTATCCCATTGCTGTGTGTGGGAGCTTGCTGTGTGCAAAATTGGGTTCCACGTTTCCAACATTACAACAGTGCCTACACTCCAAAAGTACTTCATTGGCTGTAAAGCACTTTGGGTTGTCCAAGACACTATATAAATGCAGGACTTTCCTTTTTTTTAAAAAAAAAGGATGACTTTTCCAAAGGGCTGATGTTAGGACTGTTATTCAAGGAGCTCACACTGCTGTTCTGCCAGTGCTCACAACTGTACAAAACGAACTCCCACCAGCTTAATAACAGGGCCCGAAATAACTAGGCCGGCCTGATATGGTGTTGAGGTCTTGACAATGGATGCAGCCTGCGAGCTACGGTCTGTAATTACGGTTTTGATCAAAGATTTGACTTTCTCCCCCGAGGCGAGGGGGAGGCGGGGGGTGGGGGGGCCTTGCTTTACATCAATGCAAAACTCCTGCAGCTGGCATGGCAATTCTGAGAGGCTGCTGTGCAGACAGGCTGCTGTGCAGACTGGCTGCACCGACATCATAG
This sequence comes from Pristiophorus japonicus, assembly GCF_044704955.1. Taxonomy (NCBI): domain Eukaryota; kingdom Metazoa; phylum Chordata; class Chondrichthyes; family Pristiophoridae; genus Pristiophorus; species Pristiophorus japonicus. The sequence goes on from NC_091995.1 coordinate 94,001,591, forward strand.
GATTGTCTGCTGCTGGTTTCTGACTGCAGATGGACCATCTGGAAAGGGGAGGCTGGCAAAAGAAGCAGAGAATTGCACACCACAGGATGAGGTCATTTGGCCCATCTTCCTTTGCACTGGCTCTCTTGATCAGATATCCATTTAGTCCTCGTCCCTGCCCTTTTCCCTACCCGTTTAGATTCTCCCTAACCCCAGTAACGTCTTTGCTTCATGGGTTCCTTGCTTAAGAATTCATCGCAACACATTGCTATTAAGAACTAGTTGGTTTATCAGCAAACGGTTTAACAATCACACTACACATTACCAGTTCATCCACCAGACTCACAACCACCTGCCCCATCGTGGATCCCCCGAACCCAACTGGCTGGGGTTTTATTGAGTCTTGAACATCTCGTGACTGGCTAAGTACTCTCAACTCAACAGCTCTACCAGCCTGTGAGCATACTCACAGGGGCATACATTACGCTCTCCAATATTTATCCACTTTATCTTTAAAAACTATTCTGATGTTCAATTGCATTGGAGGCAGTTCAGTGATGATTCACGAGATTGATTCCTTAGATGAAGGAATTCGTCTTATGAAGAACGGTTGAGCCTGTATTCATTGGAGTTTAGAAGACTGAGAAGTGTCTTCTGAGAGTCTTATTGAAACATACAAGACTCTGAGGGGGCTTGACAGGGTAGATGCAGAGAAGATGTTTCCCCTCGTGGGGGAATCTAGAACTAGGGGGCATAGTTTCAGAATAAGGGGTCGCCCATTTAAAACGGAAATGAGGAATTTCTTCTCTCAAAGTTGTGACTCTTTGGAATTCTCTACTCCAGAGAGCTGTGGAAGCTGGGTCATTGAATATATTTAAGGTGGAGATAGACAGATTTTTGAATGATAGGGGAGTCAAGGGTTATGGGGAGTGGGCTGGGAAGTGGAGTTGAGGCAGAGATCAGATCAGCCATGATCTTATTGAATGGCGGAGCAGACTCGAGGGTCCAAATGGCCGACTCCTGCTCCTATTTCTTATGTTCTTATTTAAAAACTATTCTGATGCTCAATCAGAAACAGCGAGAAGAGCTATCAGCACTTTCGAAGTGGGAGCTGGAGGTGGAGGGAAGGGAGCTAAATTCTGTGCCTCAGTACTGCCAGTGGCCTAACAGGTGAAGGCACTATTTAGTGCAGCATGTAGATGTACAGAGCAGAAGATCCCACATTCGACCCCCATTCTGTGACAAGGTGGATGAATTCAGACAGAACATAGCTGGGTCAGAAGTTACACAACAGCTGTACAAAGCCCTGGTTAGACCATAGCTGGAGTACTGTGTTCTGGGCAACACACATTTGGAAGAATATATTGGAGGGAGTGCAGTGTAGGTTTACCAGAACGATACCTGGATTCCAAGGGTTAAATTATGAGGAGAGATAAGGTTGTATTCCCTGGAATTTAGATGGTTAAGGGGTGACTTGATCGATGTTTTCAAGATATTAACGGGAACTGAGAGAGAGAAACTACTTCGGCTGGTTGGGGAGTCTAGGACTAGGGGGCATGGTCTAAAAATTAGAGCAAGGCTTTTCAGGATTGAAATTAGGAAACATTTCTACACACAAAGGGTGGTAGAAGTTTGGTACTCTCTTCTGCAAATGGCAATTGATGGTAGATCAATTGTTAATTTTATATCTGAGATCGACAGATTCTTGTTAACCAAAAGTATGAAGGGATATGGGGCAAAGGCGGGTATATGGAGTTAGGTCACAGATCAGCCATGATATCATTGAATGGCGGAAGAGGTTCGAGGGGTGTTGAATGGCATCTTCCTGTTCCGATGACACTACAACTGGACTCTGTGCTCCTGGTCGAGGAAGGGGAAGTTCTAATGCCACATTTGATCTCTGGGCTTGTGGTGAGCTAGGGCTTGGGAACAGGAGGAGAAATAAACCATCTGGTCGGCTCCGAGGCCTGATCACTACTCCCAATGGAAAAGGCACATATGCAGGCATCAGAACAGATCATCCAGCTCAAAGGCAATGGTGTCTACAGTGACGAGTACCCATATAGGTTTTCATATGCAGAATATTCACTCAAGGGAGATACCAGAAGGCTGGTGAAATACAGACAAGCAGTAGATCTGTACAGCCTTTTAAACCTAATGACCATTTAAAAAAAACACATCGCAGTTCTGATCAAGCATGTTCCAAAGGACCTCAATTTAGCAATTTTGCTGAATGAAAACAGTAAAGCAGACAGTGGATGTCCAAGTATCACTCGTCCAATTTTGGCTACTCTTGCGAGATTGGGATTGAGCCACAATGTTTGGTCCGGGTTTGGAGAGTGTTTCATGTTCACCTCTGACCAAAGCTGTTCCTGTTCAAAGAAATTTACAGCACGGAAGGAGGCCATATCGGCCATTGTGTCCGCGCTGGCCCACAAAGAGCTATCCAGTCTAATCCCACTTTCCAGCTCTCGGACTGTAGCACTTCAAGTGCACATCCAAGTACTTTTTAAATGTGGTGAGGGTTTCTGCCTCTACCACCCTTTCAGGCAGTAAGTTCCAGACTCCCACCACCCTCTGGGTGAAAAAATGTCCCCTCAAATCCCCTCTAACCTTCTACCATTACTTTAAATCTATGCCCCCTGGTTGTTGACCCCTCTGCTAAGGGGAACAGGTCCTTCCCATCCACTCTATCTAGGCCTCTCATAATTTTATACTCCTCAATTAGGTCTCCCTTCAGCCTCCTCTGTTCCAAAGAAAATAAACCCAGCCTATCCAATCTTTCCTCAGAGCTAAAAGTCTCCAGTCCAGGCAACATCCTCGTAAATCTCCTCTGTGCCCTCGCTCGTGCAATCACATCTTTCCTGCAATGTGGTGACCGGAACTGCATGTAGTACTCTGGCTGTGGTCAAATACTACCAACGATGCCTCTACAAGATTCTACAAATCCCCTGGGAGGACAGACACACCAACATTAGCGTCCTCAACCAGGCCAACATCCCCAGCATTGAGGCACTGACCACACTTGATCAGCTCCGCTGGGCAGGCCACATCGTTCGCATGCCAGACACCCAAAGCAAGCGATCAACTCGGAACTCCTTCACGGCAAACAAGCCCAAGGTGGGCAGAGGAAACATTACAGAGACACCTTCAAAGCCTCCCTGAAAAAGTGCAACATCCCCACTGACACCTGGGAGTCCCTGGCTAAACTTCGCCCTAAGTGGAGGAAGTGCATCCGGGAGGGCGTTGAGCACCTCGAGTCTCATCATCGAGAGCATGCAGAAATCAAGCGCAGGCAGCGGAAAGAGTGTGCGGTAAACCAGTCCCACCCACCCTTTCCCTCAACGACTATCTGTCCCACCTGTGACAGGGACTGTGGCTCTCATATTGGACTGTTCAGCCACCTAAGGACCCATTTTAAGAGTGGAAGCAAGTCTTCCTCGATGCCGAGGGACTGCCTATGATGATACAGTTCAAGCATGATCTCCCTGCTCTTGTATTCTATGCCACGGTTAATAAAGGCAAGTATCCCGTATACCTGATCTACATGTCCTGCTACCCTTGGGGATTAACCTGGAAATACTTAGCAGCACAAAAAAAGGGGGGGCAAACGGTATCATGCATACTGGCGATAATGCACTAGGCAGACCAACAGCAAGTGTTGCTGGTCCTTCACAATCCACTCCATTGCAAAAACTGGATCATCAAAGATTAGCACAGTCCTGGTGAAGCGTGCAGTCGTTACCGTTTACTCGCAGTCTAGGAGCAGTGCTGTACTTGTGACCCCGATGTTGTTGGTCAAGGTTCAATACTAAATCGAGGCGATTGAGAAACGAGGAAATAGTGCAACTGGGGAGCATTGCAGTGGTTTTCGGTGCATTAACCGCAGATTGTGTGATAAGTGCACCCGACACCCTTACCCATTTTGTCTTACTGTTGTGCCAATCACTGCACTGCATCAACCCGAACAATTTATCCCATCCATTTCGTACTATTCCACAAGGGGACTAAAACCCATGCAGTTACAGACAGTCTCCCTACATCAATCCACCTTTATCACACCCTCTTATTCCTAATAAATTAACAGCAATCTCATGTACAGCACGCAGAGGGTCATTGCTGAATTCAATTTGTCTGCTTTCCCCCCCTCCCCGTCTCCACCTTCCAGTCCCAGTTAAATATGCTGGATCAGCTTGGGTCAGGGATGCAAGGAACAAATGCAAGGATTAGATTGTGCTTGTTCCTGGTGGCAAAATGATCGTAAGAAGGGGGAGAGGGAAAAAGAGAGGGGTAGGAGGATAAAAATTGCTGCTTTTACCAGCAATTTTCTCTCCACTCTTCCCCCGTCTCTCTCTCTCCTTTTCATAAAATGGAGTGCTCTGCCCACACCAGGCACTCCCACTCCCTCCCATCCATCCGTCCTGAGCAGAACCGGTCGTGCAGCCTTCCTCTCCCACGCCAGGTCCGCGGCGGGCACAGGGGGGGAATGCAGGGGTCCGCCAGGCTTGGGGGGCGCGCGGGGGGGGCAGCGGGCACACAAAATGGCAGCTGCCCGGCGCTACACCGCCACCGCCAAAGGCAACTAAAAATAAAAGGGTCGCCCGCTCGGATCGGAGACGGACAGACCGTTCGGGAGCGCGGCCGGGGACGGCGGCGTTCCGCGGCACTGTCATGGCAACCGTGCCCCAACGCGCCCCCCGCCCCCTCAAGACCCCAAAGATGCATTTAAATGAATCGATTTTTTAATAAAAAAAGGTAAAAATATGTATTTTTTTTTAAATAGAGGGTTAAATGAATTATAAATGAGCTGAAGGGCTCCTTTTGAGTGTTTTTGTGCCCCTCCTTCCTTCAACAAATAATAAAATATATCTGCAGCTCCCCACACACACACACACTCACAGTTTCTAATGTCCGAGATAAACACCGCCAGCCCCCGCATCCCATCTCCTTTCGACACCGCCGGCATCTTCTCGGGTCTCAAGCGAGCGGCAGGATGAAGCGATTTCCCCCCCTCACACACACCAGGCCTCAGTCTGACTGCCTGTCACTGAGGCGCCTGGATCAGCAGGCCGGGACGGGGCGGTGTCCGTTCCCTTCCCGCCCACCCCTCTTCCGCACCTGGTTGGTCCGGCCTCCTGTCCATCACACATCCCCGCCGGGTGATTGGTCGCCGGGGTTGTCCGTCAAACTCCTCCCCCCACCCCCACTGGGGATCGGCAGGCCGCGGACTTGGGCGGTGTCCATTTCGCGCCCAACCTCCCTCCTCCGCAGCCGATTGGCTGACACGCCTGTGTCTCGCAGCTGATTGGTCGGTGCGCTTGTCACTCGTCATTGGCCGCCGATGTTATTGGGTCCGCTTCGTGTCAGTCAGCGAGTGGGCGGAAGATGGGCGGGAGCTGCCCGCGGCGCCGCGTCGTCAAGCCCGCCCTCCGAATCCCATTGGTCAAAAGGCAATGTCAATCAGAATGCTCTCGTCGCTTATTGGTCCGCCGGCCACGTCGGTCAGAGGCAGCTGCTGGAGCGATTGACCGAAGAGGGCGGTGCGGGATGATCGGTAGGCGGAACCAACTGACCTTCCGCGCAGTGATTGGACTACACCCTTGTCAGTCAATGCGACGGGTGCTCTGATTGGCTAGAACGCTAACCATTTGCGCGATGTGCGGTTGTCAGGCTGAGGCCGATGAGACGGCGGGGAGGAACCGGCTTCGCCACCGTGTCACCGACCGAATGGCTGATTTCAGCAAAAATATAGTAAACATCTTCTCAGCTTTAGACGGTCGCGGCGAATAATGGTTTCCCATCTCGCTGTTACAACCGAATCGAAATACTTGATTGGTCGACAAATCGCTCGGCCAGCCGAGAAACCGCCTCCGCCCAGCGCTGATTCGTCATCACACTGCTTGTTGATTGGTCAGAACACATGTCAATCAATGCAAGGTATGGAAAGTCCCGCCTCCGATTGTCCAAGGACAGTCCTGAGGCCGTCATTGGTTAGAAAACTTGTCAATCAAACCCGGGAGTGCTAGATCCGTCCCCGATTTCCAAGGACAGCATTGAGATTGTCATTGGTCAGAACATAGAAACATAGAAAATAGGTGCAGGAGTAGGCCATTCGGCCCTTCTAGCCTGCACCACCATTCAATGAGTTCATGGCTGAACATGCAACTTCAGTACCCCATTCCTGCTTTCTCGCCATACCCCTTGATCCCCCGAGTAGTAAGGACTTCATCTAACTCCTTTTTGAATATATTTAGTGAATTGGCCTCAACTACTTCCTGTGGTAGAGAATTCCACAGGTTCACCACTCTCTGGGTGAAGAAGTTTCTCCTCATCTCGGTCCTAAATGGCTTACCCCTTATCCTTAGACTGTGTCCCCTGGTTCTGGACTTCCCCAACATTGGGAACATTCTTCCTGCATCTAACCTGTCTAACCCCGTCAGAATTTTAAACGTTTCTATGAGGTCCCCTCTCATTCTTCTGAACTCCAGTGAATACAAGCCCAGTTGATCCAGTCTTTCTTGATAGGTCAGTCCTGCCATCCCGGGAATCAGTCTGGTGAATCTTCGCTGCACTCCCTCAATAGCAAGAATGTCCTTCCTCAAGTTAGGAGACCAAAACTGTACACAATACTTCAGGTGTGGCCTCACCAAGGCCCTGTACAACTGTAGCAACACCTCCCTGCCCCTATACTCAAATCCCCTCGCTATGAAGGCCAACATGCCATTTGCTTTCTTAACCGCCTGCTGTACCTGCATGCCAACCTTCAATGACTGATGTACCATGACACCCAGGTCTCGTTGCACCTTCCCTTTTCCTAATCTGTCACCATTCAGATAATAGTCTGTCTCTCTGTTTTTACCACCAAAGTGGATAACCTCACATTTATCCACATTATACTTCATCTGCCATGCATTTGCCCACTCACCTAACCTATCCAAGTCGCACTGCAGCCTCATAGCATCCTCCTCGCAGCTCACACTGCCACCCAACTTAGTGTCATCCGCAAATTTGGAGATACTACATTTAATCCCCTCGTCTAAATCATTAATGTACAGTGTAAACAGCTGGGGCCCCAGCACAGAACCTTGCGGTACCCCACTAGTCACTGCCTGCCATTCTGAAAAGTCCCCATTTACTCCTACTCTTTGCTTCCTGTCTGACAACCAGTTCTCAATCCATGTCAGCACACTAACCCCAATCCCATGTGCTTTAACTTTGCACATTAATCTCTTGTGTGGGACCTTGTCGAAAGCCTTCTGAAAGTCCAAATATACCACATCAACTGGTTCTCCCTTGTCCACTCTACTGGAAACATCCTCAAAAAATTCCAGAAGATTTGTCAAGCATGATTTCCCTTTCACAAATCTATGCTGACTTAGACCTATCATATCACCTCTTTCCAAATGCACTGCTATGACATCCTTAATAATTGATTCCATCATTTTACCCACTACCGATGTCAGGCTGACCGGTCTATAATTCCCTGTTTTCTCTCTCCCTCCTTTTTTTAAAAAGTAGGGTTACATTGGCTACCCTCCACTCCATAGGAACTGATCCAGAGTCAATGGAATGTTGGAAAATGACTGTCAATGCATCCACTATTTCCAAGGCTACCTCCTTAAGTACTCTGGGATGCAGTCCATTAGGCCCTGGGGATTTATCGGCCTTCAATCCCATCAATTTCCCCAACACAATTTCCTGACTAATAAGGATTTCCCTCAGTTCCTCCTCCTTACTAGACCCTCCGACCCCTTTTATATCCGGAAGGTTGTTTGTGTCCTCCTCAGTGAACACCGAACCAAAGTACTTGTTCAATTGGTCCGCCATTTCCTTGTTCCCCGTTATGACTTCCCCTGATTCTGACTGCAGGGGACCTACGTTTGTCTTTACTAACCTTTTTCTCTTTACATATCTATAGAAACTTTTGCAGTCCGTCTTAATGTTCCCTGCAAGCTTCTTCTCGTACTCCATTTTCCCTGCCCTAATCAAACCCTTTGTCCTCCTCTGCTGAGTTCTAAATTTCTCCCAGTCTCCGGGTTCGCTGCTATTTCTGGTCAATCAAACCAGGGAGTGCTAGATCCCGCTCCCAGATTGTCCAATGACAGTACAGAGGCAGTCATTGGTCAGAAGGAAATCGCTTCAAACTGAAGAGGCTGCCGATCATTAAAATGTCAATATTATTCCCAATTAATCAATGATGCAACCTCAGCCCTTGATTGGTGCAATGAGAACTATGAATTGATCTCAACAGGGGCACAGTTACACAGAATTTAAAAAAAGTAAGCCGTGCATTTATATAGCGCCTTCCCGTCATCAAGATTCACGGCGCGGCCCTAGACAATGTGGACCATTTCCCATACCTCATTAGCTTCTTGTCAACAAAGGCAGACATTGATGTGGAGATTCAACATCGCCTCCAGTACGCCAGTGCAGCCTTTGACGGCCTGAGGAGAAGTGTGTTCGAAGACCAGGCCCTCAAACCTACCACCAAGCTCATGGTCTACAGGGCTGTAGTAATACCCGCCCTCCTGTATGGATCAGAGGCATGGACGTCTTACAGAAGACACATCAAGTCGCTGGAGATATATCACCAACGATGTCTCCGCAAGATCCTGCAAATCTCCTGGGAGGACAGGCGCAGCCAACATCAGCGTCCTTGCCCAGGCTAACATCCCCAGCATTGAAGCACTGACCACACTCGATCAGCTTCACTGGGCAGGCCACATAGTTCGCATGCTAGACACGAGACTCCCTATGCAAATGCTTTATGCGGAGCTCCTTCTCTTGGGAAACGAGCCAAAGGTGGGCAGCGGAAACATTACAAGGACACCCTCAAAGCCTCCCTGATGAAGTGCATCACCACTGACGCCTGGGAGACCCTGGCCGAAGACCGCCCTAGGTGGAGAAAGTGCATACGGGAGGGCGTTGAACTCTTCGAGTCTCAACACTGCGAGCGTGAAGAGGTCAAGCGCAGACAGCGGAAGGAGCGTGCGGCAAATCAGTGCGACACACACCCTTCCCCCAATGAATGTCTGTCCCACCTGTGACAGGGTCTGTGGCTCTTGTGTTGGACTGTGCAGCCACCAAAGAATTCACTTGAGGAGTGGAAGCATGTCTTCCTCGATTCCGAGGGACTGCCCATGTTTCACATCCACTGGACATCCCAAAGGGCTTTACGGCCAATGAAGTGCTTTTGAACTTTAGTCACGGTTGTAATGGGGAAGCTAGAAAAGCACATGAGGGAGAAAGGAATAGGATATGTTGATGAAGTGAGATGAAGAGGGTGGGAGGAGGTTCATGTGGAGCATAAATAACCGGCATGGACCAGTTGGGCCAAATGGCCTGTTGCTGTTCCGTGAATTCTGTATTTTGGCCAGTGACTCAGCACTCTCACCTCTGAGTCAGAAGTTTGTGGTTCAAGTCCCACTCCAAGGACTTGAGCACGAAAAATATAGGCTGATACTCCCAGTGCATGCTGAGAGAGTGCCGCATTGTCGGAGGTGCCGTCCATCGGATAAGACGTTAAATCAAGGACCCGTCTGCTCTCTCAAGTGGAGGTAAAGGATCCCATTTCGAAGAAGAGCAGGGGCGATCTCCCCGGTGTCCTGGCCAATATTTATCCCTCAATCGACATAACCAAAACAGATTATCTGGTCATTATCACATTGCTGTGTGTGGCAGCTTGCTCAGTGACTACACTTCAAAAAGTACTTCATTGGCTGTAAAGCGCTTCCAACCGTCCAGTGGTCATGAAAAGCGCGATATACACATCAGCGTCTCCCTGACAACGGAGGCAGCGAAAGCCTGGAGCAGCTGGAGGGAGATTTAAACATCAGCGTCTCCCTGACAATGGAGGCAGCTCGAACCTGGAGCTATTACAGGTCCTATGAAGAGGACAAAATGAGAAACAAGGATGGAGGTCAGTGATTGGTTATTCCAGATTAATTGAATCACTGGACAGGGAATGAATCTTAAACATAGAAACATAGAAAATAGGTTCAGGAGTAGGCCATTCGGCCCTTCGAGCCTGCACTGCCATTCAATAAGATCATAGCTGATCATTCCTTCAGTACCCCTTTCCTGCTTTCTCTCCATACCCCTTGATCCCTTTAACTGTAAGGGCCATATCTAACTCCCTCTTGAATATATCCAATGAACTGGCATCAACAACTCTCTGCAACAGGGAATTCCACGGGTCAACAACTCTCTGAGTGAAGAAATATCTCCTCATCTCAGTCCTAAATGGCCTACCCCTTATCCTAAGACTATGTCCCCTGGTTCTGGACTTCCCCAATATCGAGAACATTCTTCCCGCATCTAACCTGTCCAGTCCCGTCAGAATCTTACATGTTTGTATGAGATCCCCTCTCATCCTTCTAAACTCCAGTGAATAAAGGCCCAGTTGATCCAGTCTCTCCTCATATGACAGTCCAGCCATCCCTGGAATCAGTCTGGTGAACCTTTGCTGCACTCCCTCAATAGCAAGAATGTCCTTCCTAAGACTAGGAGACCAAAACTGAACACAATATTCCAGGTGAGGCCTCACTAAGGCCCTGTACAACTGCAGTAAGACCTCCCTGCTCCTATATTCAAATCCCCTAGCTATGAAGGCCAACATACCATTTGCCTTCTTTACCGCCTGCTGTACCTGCATGCCAACTTTCAGTGACTGATGAACCATGACACCCAAGTCTCGTTGCACCTCCCCTTTTTCTAGTCTGCCGCCATTCAGATAATATTCTGCCTTCGTGTTTTTGCCCCCAAAATGGATAACCTCACATTTATCCACATTATACTGCATCTGCCATGCATTTGCCCACTCACCTAACCTGTCCAAGTCACCCTGCAGCCTCTTAGCGTCCTCCTCACAGCTCACACCGCCACCCAGTTTAGTGTCATCCGCAAACTTGGAGATATTACACTCTATTCCTTCATCCAAATCATTAATGTATATTGTAAAGAGCTGGGGTCCCAGCACTGAGCCCTGCGGCACTCCACTAGTCACTGCCTGCCATTCTGAAAAGGACCCATTTATCCCGACTCTCTGCTTGCTGTCTGCCAACCAGTTCTCTATCCACGTCAGTACATTACCCCAATACCATGTGCTTTGATTTTCTACACCAATCTCTTATGCGGGACCTTGTCAAAAGCCTTTTGAAAGTCCAAATACACCACATCCACTGGTTCTCCCTTGTCCACTCTATTAGTTACATCCTCAAAGAATTCCAGAAGATTCGTTAAGCATGATTTCCCTTTCATAAATCCATGCTGACTCAGTCCGATCCTGTCACTGCTTTCTAAATGGGCTGCGATTTAATCCTTAATAATTGATTCCAACATTTTTCCCACTACTGATGTCAGGCTAACCGGTCTATAATTACCCGCTTTCTCTCTCCCTCCTTTTTTAAAAAGTGCCGTTACATTAGCTACCCTCATTAGTTACATTAGTTACATTAGTCCATAGGAACTGATCCAGAGTTGATAGACTGTTGGAAAATAATCACCAATGCATCCACTATTTCTAGGGCCACTTCCTTATGTACTCTGGGATGCAGACTATCAGGATCCGTGGATTTATTGGCCTTTAATTCCATCAATTTCCCTAACACAATTTCCCGCCTAATAAGGATATCTTTCAGTTCTTCATTCTCATTAGACCCACTATCCCCTAGTACATTCGGAAGGTTATTTGTATCTTCCTTTGTGAAGACAGAACCAAAGTATTGGTTCAATTTGACTGCCATTTCTTTGTTCCCCATTATAAATTCACCTGAATCCGACTGCAAGGGACCTACGTTTGTCTTTACTAATCTTTTTCTCTTCACATATTTATAGAAGCTTTTGCAGTCAGTTTTTATGTTCCCTGCAAGCTTCCTCTCATACTCTATTTTCCCCTTCTTAATTAAACCCTTAGTCCTCCTCTGTTGAATTCTAAATTTCTCCCAGTCCTCAGGTTTGTTCCTTTTTCTAGCCAATTTATATGCCTCTTCCTTGGATTTAACACTATCCTTAATTTCCCTTGTCAGCCATGGTTGAGCCACCTTCCCAGTTTTATTTTTACTCCAGACAGGGATGTACAATTGCTGAAGTTCATCCATGTGATCTTTAAATGTTTGCCATTGCTTATCCACCATCAACCCTTTAAGTATCCTCTGCCAGTCTATTCTAGCCAATTCACATCTCATACCGTCGAAGTTACCTTTCCTTAAGTTCAGGACCCTAGTTTCCGAATTAACTTTGTCACTCTCCATCTTAATAAGGAATTCTACCATATTATGGTCACTTTTCCCCAAAGGGCCTCGCACAACAAGATTGCTAATTAGTCCCTTCTCATTACACATCACCCAGTCTAGGATGGCCAGCTCCCTGGTTGGTTCCTCGACAGATTGGTCTAGAAAACCATCCCTAATACACTCCAGGAAATCCTCCTCCACCGCATTGCTACCAGTTAGGTTAGCCCAATCTATATGTAGATTAAAGTCGCCCATGATTACTGCTGTACCTTTATTGCACACATCCCTTATTTCTTGTTTGATGCTGTCCCCAACCTCACTACTACTATTTGGTGGTCTATACACAACTCCCACTAGCATTTTATGCCCTTTGCAGCTCCACCCATACCGATTCCACATCATCCAGGCTAATGTCCTTCCTTACACTTGCATTAATTTCCTCTTTAACCAGCAATGCCACCCCGCCTCCTTTCCTTTCTGCCTATCCTTCCTAAATGCTGAATACCCTTGGATGTTGAGTTCCCAACCTTGGTCACCCTGGAGCTATGTCTCCATGATGCCAATCACATCGTATCCGTTAACTGCTATCTGCGCAGTTAATTCATCCACCTTATTCCGAATACTCCTCGCATTGAGGCACAGAACCTTCAGGCTTGTCTTTTTAACACACTTTGCCCCTTTTGAATCTTGCTGTAATGTGGCCCGTATTGCTTTTTGCCTTGGGTTTCTCTGCCCTCCACTTTTACTATTCTCCTTTCTATCTTTTGCTTCTGCCCCTCTTCTATTTCCCTCTGTCTCCCTGCATAGGTTCCCATCCTCCTGCCATATTAGTTTAACTCCTCCCAACAGCACTAGCAAACACTCCCCCTAGGACATTGGTTCCGGTCCTGCCCAGGTGCAGACCGTCCGGATTGTACTGGTCCCACCTCCCCCAGAACCGGTTCCAATGTCCCAGGAATTTGAATCCTCCCTTCTGCACCATTTCTCAAGCCACGTATTCATCTGCGCTATCCTGCAATTCCTACTCTGACTAGCACTGGTAGCAATCCTGAGATTACTACTTTTGAGGTCCTACTTTTTAATTTAACTCCTAGCTCCATAAATTCGTCTCGTAAGACCTCATCCCGTTTTTTACCTATGTCGTTGGTACCTATATGCATCACGACAACTGGCTGTTCACCCTCCCTTTTCAGAATGTCCTGCACCCGCTCCGAGACATCCTTGACCCTTGCACCAGGGAGGCAACATACCATCCTGGAGTCTCGTTTGCGGCCGCAGAAACACCTATCCATTCCCCTTACAATTGAATCCCCTATCACTATCACTCTCCCACTCTTTTTCCTGCCCTCCTGTGCAGCAGAGCCAGCCACGGTGCCATGAACTTGGCTGCTGCTGCCCTCCCCTGACGAGTCATCCCCCTCAACAGTACTCAAAGCAGTGTATCTGTTTTGCAGGGGGATGACTGCAGAGGACCCCTGCATTACCTTCCCTGCACTGCTCTTCCTGTTGGTTTTCCATTCCCTATCTGGCTGTGGACCCTTTACCTGTGGTAAGACCAACTCACTCAATGTGCTATTCACATCATTCTCAGCATCGTGGATGTTCCAGAGTGAACCCACCCGCAGCTCCAGCTCCGCAACGTGGTCCGTCAGGAGCTGGAGGCGGATACACTTCCCGCACACGTAGTCGTCAGGGACACCGGAAGTGTTCCTGACTTCCCACATAGTACAGGAGGAGCATAACACGTGTCCGAGCTCTCCTGCCATGACTTAACCCTTAGATACACTGAAATTGGCAACAACAATGCTAAAAGTTAATTACTGATATATATAAGGACGGGAGAGTGGAGAGCACTAGTTCCAACTGTCGCAAGACGGGAGAGTGGAGAGCACTAGTTCCCACTAATAACTGATTTAATTTGATTCAATTGCTGATTTTCTCATTTTAACTTAATTTATAATTATGCTTTATATTTAATTTTATTTAATTATAATTAATCTTTATTATACTGATTTTACTATTGTATACTACTTATTGTATTATTTACAATGTAATTTTAAATTTTTTTAGTTTTCTTGCCCGTGTCTATCTGCGTGCGTGTTTTGGCTGCCGCCTTGGACCCGAGCCTTTAACTTCATTTTACACTTCCTTCTCCTGCTTTTTCTCTCTTTCCCTCAATGGTCAATATCTAACGTGCTGTAAAATAGTTGTGAAGCGCCTTGGGATGTTTTACTGTGTTAAAGGCGCTATATATATAAAAGTTATTTTTAAGTCTTTTTGTGATTAAACAGCTCTCTCATTGTCATTTCAATAAATACCACCAGGGGTCAGTCACACTGCAGCGCAAAATATTACAGTTTGTCACTGTGCATGAATAATTACCACCGACACATTCGCACACTTTAAGATGAGAATTTACACAAATAAGCCTATAACCCACCTTTTTGCCTTTGCAGTTAGTCACTGGACAGTCTTACCCTAGCAGAGAGAGTTAACCCTTTCACACAGCCCCTTCCTCACTCATCACCCCTGTGCTCGCTGACCTATATTGGCTCCCAGTCCCGGCAATGCCTCGATTTTAAAATCCTACATCCTTGTTTTCAAATCCCTCCATGGCCTCGCCCCTCCCTATCTCTGTAACCTCCTCCAGCCCCACAACCCCCGAGATCTCTGCGCTCCTCCAATTCTGGTCTTTTGAGCATCCCTGATTTCCATCGCTCCAGCATTGGTGATTGCCTGGGCCCCAAGCTCTGGAATTCCCTCCCCAAAACCTCTCTGCCTCTTTCTCTCCTCCTTTTAAGATGTTCCTTAAAAGCTTGCTGGGAACATAAAACTGACTGCAAAAGCTTCTATAGATACGTGAAGAGAAAAAGATTAGTGAAGACTAATGTAGGTACCTTGCAGTCAGAATCAGGTGAATTTGTAATGGGGAACAAGGAAATGGCAGACCAATTGAACAAATACTTAGGTTATTTGTGTCTTCCTTCGTGAAGACAGAATCAAACGGAAATACTAGGGGACCGAGGGTCTAGTGAGAAGGAGGAACTAAAGGAAATCCTTATTAGTCAGGAAATTGTGTTAGGGAAATTGATGTGATTGAAGGCTGATAAATCCCCGGGGCCTGATAGTTTGCATCCCTACTTAAGGAAGTGGCCCTGGAAATAGTGGATGCATTGGTGATCATTTTCCAACAGTCTATCGACTCTGGATCAGTTCCTATGGACTGGAGGGTAGCTAATGTAACCCCACATTTTAAAAAAGGAGGGAAAGAGAAAACGGGTAATTATAGACTGGTTAGCCTGATATTGGTAGTGGGGAAAATATTGGAATCAATTATTAAAGATGAAATAGCAGCGCATTTGGAAAGCAGTGACAGGATCGGTCCAAGTCAGCAAGGATTTATGAAAGGGAAATCATGCTTGACAAATCTTCTAGAATTTTTTGAGGAAGAAACTAATAGAGTGGACAAGGGAGAACCAGTGGATGTGGTGTATTTGGACTTTCAAAAGGCTTTTGACAAGGTGCCAAGGTCCCACACAAGAGATTGGTGTGCAAAATTAAACATGGTATTGGGGGTAATGTACTGACTGGATAGAGAACTGGTTGGTAGACAGGAAGCAGAGAGTCGGGATAAATGGCCAGCAGTGACTAGTGGGGTGCCACAGGGCTCTGTGCTGGGACCCCAGCTATTTACAATATACATTAATGATTTAGATGAAGGAATTGAGTGTAATATCTCCAAGTTTGCGGATGGCACTAAGCTGGGTGGCTGTGAGCTGTGAGGAGGACGCTAAGAGGCTGCAGGGTGACTTGGACAGGTTAGGTGAGTGGACAAATGCATGGCAGATGCAATATAATGTGGATAAATATGGCAAAAACACAAAGGCAGAATATTATCTGAATGGCGGCAGATTAGGAAAAGGGGAGGTGCAATGAGATCTGGGTGTCATCGTGCATCAGTCATTGAAAGTTGGCATGCAGGTACAGCAGGCAGTGAAGAAGGCAAATGGTATGTTGGCCTTCATAGCTAGGGGATTTGCATATAGGAGCAGGGAGGTCTTACTGCAGTTGTACAGGACCTTGGTGAGGTCTCACCTGGAATATTGTGTTCCATTTTGGTCTCCTAATCTGTGGAAGGACGTTCTTGCTATTGAGGGAGTGCAGCGAAGGTTCACCAGACTGATTCCCGGGATGGCGGGACTGACATATGAGGAGAGACTGGATCGACTGGGCCTGTACTCACTGGAGTTTAGAAGGATGAGAGGGGAATCTCATAGAAACATAAAATTCTGACGGGACTGGACAGGTTAGATGCAGGAAGAATATTCCCGATGTTGGGGAAGTCCAGAACCAGGGGACACAGTCTAAGGATAAGGGGTAAGCCATTTAGGACTGAGATGAGGAGAAACTTCTTCACTCAGACCTGTGGAATTCCCTACCGCAGAGAGTTGTTGATGCCAGTTCATTGTATATATTCAAGAGGGAGTTAGATATGGCCCTTATGGCTAAAGGGATCAAGGGGTATGGAGAGAAAGCAGGAAAGGGGTACTGAGGGAATGATCAGCCATGATCATATTGGATGGTGGTGCAGGCTCGAAGGGCCGAATGGCCTACTCCTGCACCTATTTTCTATGTTTCTACCCCTCTGACCATCATCATCATCATAGGCGGTCCCTCGTATCGAGGATGACTTGCTTCCACGCCATAAAGGGATGAGTTCACAGGTGTTTCCAATGAAGGAACTAATATTCCAGATCCTGAACTACAGGTTGAAGGGTGGAAGATGCCAGTGCCTGGATTTTTTTTAACGTGTGGTGGCCATTGCACACCAGTCACCACACGGGCTTGACAGAGCGAGGTCTTGGTCCAGTGGCAAGGATTAACCAAGACGAATGGAGACCAGCTCTGCTGCACGGACCTAGTGCGCTCACATATCGCAATGTGGGCTGGGCCCCTGCTGTCCCTGGGCCCTCGCCTCTTCTGGGCCCCGAACTCTCGCCTCTCCTGGGCCCCAAACTCGAAATAGCATCTGGTCGCCTGCCCTAATATCTCATGTGGCTCGGGGTCAAATTTTGATTGATAACCGCTCCTGTGAAATGCCTATGGGACGTTTTACTACGGTAAAGAACTTGCACTATTGCAAGTTGCAGTCACCATGTGACACCAGGCAGCTTGTACCCGAAAGCTCAGCCACACTCGGGTCAGCTGCTGTCTGTAGTGCCCACGTGACCGGCAACACTGGCCCTTGCAAATAAGATACTGAGTGGGCTTGACAGGGTGGATGCAGAGAGGATGTTTCCCCTTGTGGGGGAATCTAGAACTCGGGGGCTATAGTTTCAGAAAAAGGGGTCGCCCATTGAAGACGGAGATGAGGAGGAATTTCTTCTCTCCGAGGGTCGGGAATCTGTGGAATTCTCTGCCCCAGAGAGCTGTGGAGGCTGGGTCATTGAATATATTTAAGGTGGAGATAGACAGATTTTTGAACGATAGAGGAGTGAAGGGTTATGGGGAGCGGGCGGGGAAGTGGAGTTGAGGCCAGGATCAGATCAGCCATGATCTCATTGAATGGCGGAGCAGGCTCGAGGGGCCGAATGGCCGACTCCTGCTCCTATTATGTGCTTATGCTCTTGCTCTGTATAGAACTCTATGTTCCACCAACTCTGGCCTTTTGTGCATCCCCCAATTCCTTCGCTCTTTTACGTCCACCTAAGAGGACAGACGGGGCCTCGGTTTGATGTCTCAGCCGAAAATCGGCACCTCCAACAGTGTGGCACTCCCTCAGCACTGCCCCTCCGACAGTGCGGTGCTCCATCAGCACTGCCCCACTGACAGTGCGGCATTCCCTCAGTACTGCCCCTCCGACAGTGCGGCGCTCCCTCAGCACTCCAGTGCAGTGCTGAGGGAGCGTCGCACTGTCGGAGGGGCAGTGTTGAGGGAGCGCCGCACTGTCGGAGGGGCAGTACTGAGGGAGCGCCACACTGTCGGAGGTGCCGTCTTTCGGATGAGATGTTAAACTGAGGCCCCGTTTGCCCTCTCAGGTGGACATAAAAGATCCCAGGGCACTATTTCGAAGAAGAGCAGGGGAGTTATCCCCGGTGTCCTGGGCCAATATTTATTCCTCAATCCATATAACAAAAAAAAGATTATCTGGGTCATTATCACATTGCTGTTTGTGGGAGCTTGCTGTGCGCAAATTGGCTGCCGCGTTTCCCACTTTACAACAGTGACTACATTCCAAAAAGTACTTCATTGGTGTAAAGTGCTTTGAGATGTCCACTGGGCATGAAAGAAAGAAAGACTTGCATTTATATAGCGCCTTTCATGACCACTGGACGTCTCAAAGCGCTTTACAGCCAATGAAATACCTTTGGAGTGTTGCCACTATTGCAACGTTGGAAAGACGCTGTATAAAATCAAGTCGATCTTTTTTCTTTCAATAAACCTTACACTTTGTATATTTGGGGCGGCGGAGTTGATTCTTGCCTTGGGCCAGTTGCAGGGAGGGGAGACGTCCCTGAGTAAGTGAACGCATTTCCCAAACAGCTACAACCGCTCGCTGCGAGGCAGCATGAACAAGGTGTTTCCTGCAATTCATAGCTGATTAAAGAAATGACATTGGCCCAGTATTTGGGTGGGAATATCCCTGACCTACAACTGTGGGGAGTTTCTGCTCTTAAAATTGTTTTTTTTGTATCCTGACCCGAGGAATCCTGTTTCACATTTCTAAATTAGGATCTTTCACTGCAAGTATAAACCGGTTTCCCATTCCAGCCCCTCCACCGCCAGTGCGAAGTATTGCAGCTCCTGTTTAGTATAGCTAGATCCAGAGTCAGTCTCTCTTTATTCTATCTTTCTTTTTAATTAATTCATGGGATGTGGGCGTCGTTGGCAAGGCCGGCATTTATTGCCCATCCCTAAGTTGGGAAAATGCTGGAATCCATTATTAAGGAAGTAGTAGCAGGACACTTAGAAAATCATAATACGATCAAACAGAGTCAATATGGTTTTATGAAAGGGAAATCATGTTTGACGAATTTATTAGAGGTCTTTGAGGATGTAGCGAGCAGGGTGGAGGATAAAGGGGAACCAGTAGATGTAGTGTACAGATTGAACCTCCTTTAACCGGCACCCTCGGGACCTGGTCTGTGCCGAATAAGGGATTTTGCCGGATAAAGGAAGGTCAGCCCGGGGCCGGGGTGGGGGGGGGGGGGGGAACGGAAGGGGAAGGCGACCCAAGGTCGGGGAGGGGGGGGAGGAGGAGGTTGGTGCCCTGGGTGGGACTGAAGTGTCGACGGGCCCCTGGCGTGCCGAGTGTTACTGAATGGCAGAGCAGGCTCGAGGGGCCGAATGGCCTCCTCCTGCTCCTATTTCTTACGTTCTTATTGCCCCTCGAGAAGGTGGTGGTGAGCCGCCTTCTTGAACCGCTGCAGTCCGTGTGGTGAAGGTGCTCCCACCACAGTGCTGTTAGGGAGGGAGTTCCAGGATTGTGACCCAGCGACGATGGAAGGGACGGCCGAGATATTTCCCAGTCGGGATGGTGTGTGTGACTGGGAGCGGAACGTGGAGGTGGTGGTGTTCCCGTGCGCCTGCTGCCCTTGTGCTTCTAGGTGGCAGAGGTCGCGGGTTTGTGACCTCAGAAGCAACCTCAGGAGGAAGTCACCCACAGTGCCAGCGTGACTTTCTCCCACTGCCCTTAGTCTCTCTGAGTGACACTGCCAATGCTGCCTGTAAACTAATTTCAGCTCAAGAAAAACATGCATTTCTATAGCTACTTTTAAGGCCTCAGGACGTCCCAAAGCACTTTACAGCCAACAAAAGTACTTTTTTGAAGCTTAGTCACTGTTGTAAGGTCGGAAATGCGGCAGCCGATTTGCGTACAGCAAGCTCCCACAAACAGCAACGGTAAAGTACTCCGAAGGTAAGTGTTTGTTCTTTAATTCCTTCAGTGATTTGTGTTGTGGTGGCTTGGGCAATGTATTGGGAATGTGTTCCCCCGCCTCTCTCGGAGCACACGAACCGGCACTTCAGTTCGCAAGTTTCCCATTTTTGCACCTCAACAAGTTGTACCAGGCCCCCCCTTTGCACTGCGCCCCCCCCCTAGCGCAGGGTCCAGAGTCCGAAAATTCCTCACCAAAGCGCAGATGATTCCCGGCCGGTAACTATCCCGCCCTCGAAGTCGTGTAGAATTAGAACGACAAAGACAGTCTCGTTTGGTCAACAAAATCCGTTTTCGCCCCCAAAAACAGAGAAGCCTAAAATCCGGCCACCGATGTGTTCAAGGTGAGGTTCTCGCGATGGAAAAATGACGCAGAATTGCAATCTCAGGACTGTAGTTCAGAAACCAGGAAACTTTAATTGTGCTGTTCAGAAAGTTTACACGTTACAAGCCCTCTGGCTTAACGATTCACGGAAAGACTATATTCACACAGGCCGCAAGCTGGAAACCTCTCGAAGTCGTGTAGAATTAGAACGAAAAGACAGTCTCGTTTGGTCAACAAAATCCGTCCCTCCCTCTGCCCCCGGGGGTGTTTAAAAAACGTTTGAGAATTCTTGTCCCCCCCGCTGCAGTGAGGGGTTTTAATAGAGTAAATAGGGAGGAAACTGTTTCCAGGGGCAAGAGGGTCATCAACCAGAGGACACAGATTTAAGAAAATTGGCAAAAGAACTAGAGGAGCAGATGAGGATAATTTGTGTTTGCGCAGCGAGTTGTTATAACGCGCTGCCTGAAAGGGCGGTGGAATCTGGTTCAATAGTGACTTTCAAACGGGAATTGGATAAATATTTCAAAAGAAAAAAAATTGCAGGGCTATGGGGAAAGAGCGGGGGAGTGGGACTAATGGGATCGCTCTTTCAAAGGAGCCAGCACAGGCTCGATGGGCTGAATGGCCTCCTTCTGCGCTGTAAGGCTCCATGCTTCTATGATCAGGGGTTTTCAGCTCAATACCAGAATCCCTAATTATAAATTATTCTCTCTGGTTAAAAATATTGGGGGAAGGGTTGTTTGACTAATCGTCAAGAATCAGCTAATTGCGGAACGACGGGGCTGGTCTGGTCTGTTCGCTTTTCCGAGGGGGAGGCGGGGTGTCGTGAGGGGCGGGGCGTGTGGACACGGCCGACCAATGGCGGGAGTGCAGGGGCGGGGCGGGGCGGTCGGAGGCACGACGTCACATGGCGAAACCTCCAAGGGGGGAGCGCGTCCACCCCAACCAGAAGTCACAAAGCTTCAGGGCTGCTGACCGAGGGCCGTGGGGCTCTTTGTCAGGCCGGCAAATCCCGTATTGTACCGAATTGTACTTGAACTGAAAAGCAAGGGAAATGTATCGAACGGAACTGCCGTCAGCACCCAAATGTAGTGTATGGGATGGCTGACCGCAGCTAAATGGACTGAACTGCTTTCGAATGTACTGTACAAACTTTTTTATATGAATAAAGTATATTTTGAAATTTAAAAAAAAATCTTTGTCGGGCCGGCACGGACACGATGGGGTGAAACGGTCTCCTTGTGCGCTGTAAATTTCTATGTGACGGCCATCGCTCCCCAGGGAGCGCAGGTTGGAGAATAGGCTCCGCAAGTCTTGTGCCCCTCCCATCTGCGACCTGTGCTCCCTGCCAGCCAGACACCTGGCGGGGAGCTTGGCATCGCCAAAAAAAACAAAGACATTTAAAGAAAAAGACACTAACAGAAAAACTTACATTTAAAAAAAAAAGATAATTACACATTCCAGCGATAAAAGCAGTTTCCTGTTGACTCCCAGCACCTCAAAGGTGCGCGTGGGACGTCTTGAGAAGTTGCTTTCAACACAGAGTATTTGCCTACAATGTCACTAGGAAGCAGTTATAGCGTTGGAGTTTCTAATTACAACATCCGCGGGTTGAGTAACACAACGGCCTCTGAATCCTGTGCGCAAAGAAACTTCTTCAATTGTTTCAAGACGCTTGCCGAAAATGTTAGAAGCCCCCACTCTGTTGCCTACTTGGAGATGGCTTACGTGCCAAACGCTAGTGATGAGGAGACGGGAGAACAGAGTCCCAGAACTCACGGAGGCGGGTGTCCCAGGAGACGCGCAAAAAAATAAAAGGAGAGAGATATGCTTTCAGCTGTAGTGTTTCTCTGCTTTCACCAGCTGGCAGTACATCACCAAGGAGGAGATGAGCCCGAGTATCTGGGGAAGGAAGGGGGGAAAAAACATTCACAAATTAGACAGCAGGAACTGCGCTGGGTGCAATACTGTTAATCACACCTCTCTGCAGGATTTTCAGGTTCAAAAGAGGGCGAGGCAGTTCAGAGCAGGTTTACAAAATGCTGCGGTACAGAGGGACCTGGGGGTCCTTGTCCATGAAACACAAAAAGTTAGCGCGCAGGTAACAACAAGTAATTAGGACGCCAAATTGAATGTTGCCGTTTATTGCAAGGGGGATGGAGTATAAAAGTAGGGAAGTCCTGCTACAACTATACAGGGCGTTGGTGAGGTCACACCTGGAGTACTGCGTACAGTTTTGGTCTCATTATGTAAGGAGGAATATACTTGCATTGGAGGCAGTTCAGAGAAGGTTCACTCGGTTGATTCATGAGATGAAGGGGTTGTCTTATGAGGAAAGGTTGAGCAGGTTGAGCCTGTACTCATTGAAGTTTAGAAGAATGAGAGGCGATCTTATTGAAATGTATAAGATTCTGAGGGGGCTGGACAGGGTAGATGCAGAGAGGATGTTTCCCCTCGTGGGGGAATCTAGAACTAGGGGGCATAGTTTCAGAATAAGGGGTCACCCATTTAAAACGGAGATGAGGAGGAATTTCTTCTCTCAGAGGGTCGGGAATCTGTGGAATTCTCTGCCCCAGAGAGCTGTGGAGGCTGGGTCATTGAATATATTTGAGGAGGAGATAGACAGATTTTCGAATAATCAGGGAGTCAAGGGTTATGGGGAGCGGGCGGGGAAGTGGAGTTGGGACCAAGATCAGATCAGCCACGATCTCATTGAATGGTGGAGCAGGCTCGAGGGGCCAAATGGCCGACTCCTGCTCCTACTCCTTATGTTCTTATGATGCACCACCCATTCGTGATTTTGGCCAGGGCAGTCTTGGCACTGCAAGAAGGGCGGAAACTGGGCCAGAGTGAGTTTCTGGACAGAGAGCTGAGCGGCAAATACAGATCTGAGGGTCTTAGAGGGGGCAGAATGGATCGAATAAGGGTGGGATTTCTGAGGAAGTAGGCTAAGGCGGCAGTTTTGAATGGGAGAAGGATGATGCCTGAGGAACGGAGCCATCGACCACACTAGCTCCGGCTGTGGATTGGAGAGCCATGCCCCAGCTATGATCTCGTCAGTAGTAGAGGCAAAATTCACCACTCATTCTGTGATGCCATGTACCTGTAGCACTGGGATGCACAGCCCGAAGATGCAGACAGCCACAATGTTGTCCTTCAGCCACTCGATGACCTTTTCATAGCAAGGCTGCCGACACAAGGAGAACAAGTTAAAACGCTTGGAAGAACTGAGCGCCACGCGCAGCTTTAAGACTTGAAGGGACAGTCCATGACGCTCCAACCCCTGGCGTTAACCCTGAGTTACAACGCTGCTCTCGTTGTATTAATTGGCGATCTTTGTTTCTTTCTCCCCTGAAGATTCCGGCTGGGGATCTGGTTCTCGGAGCTCAACTGGTGGCGTGTGAGCCAACATATTATTTTTGTAATATTCATTCTCGAGGTGTGGCAGTCACTGGCAAGGCCGACAGTTATTGCCCGTCCCGAGTGTAAGATAAAACTTTTCTGCATGTTGCGATTGTGTTTTAATAAGGCTTTTGTTTAGTTATTATCTGATAACATTAACTGAAATTCGTGTAAACTTAGCCAACCATGGTCAAAACTGAGAAGCAAAGCATGATGGTAAATTGAGCCAATATTTATGTTGACCATTCCAACTACTGTTATGTTCGAGCTAGGATGGTCAAGGCCAGAACATTCATTATCCATGAAATAAAACAAAGATCAACAACGCATTTCTTATCGCTAAAGCTACAAACCAAACATAAATAATACAAGATTGTTTGTATAGAAGTTCTTGGAAGAAAACATTCCGTTTTTAAAGAATACCAGATAAGGTGTTGAAGGTCAAAAGCTAGAAACTAATAGCCAGAGTTGAAACCCAGGTAGCTGCAATATGTGTGTGTGTGTGTGTGTGTGTGTGAGGGGAAAAAGGTATGAGAAACAGCTATTGAACCCCAAAGGCGGTGAGAAGACAGAGGAAGGTTGGAGGTCATCAGAACACAGTCGCAGTCATTCGGTGGGCCTCCGCCGGGGCTTGAGGAACAAACGGTCGACTATCGCTGATGCGCAAGAGGCCAGAATTGGAGGAGGGTAGAGATCTCAGAGGATTGTAGGGCTGGAGGAGGCTATAGAGATAGGGAGGGGTGTAGGGGCTGCAGGAGGTTACAGAGATAGGGAGGGTGTAGGGGCTGGAGGAAGTTACAGAGATAGGGAGGGGTGTAGGGCTGAAGGAGGTCACAGAGATAGGGAGGGGTGTAGGGCTGAAGGAGGTCACAGATAGGGAGGGGTGTAGGGCTGGAGGAGGTTACAGAGATAGGGAGGGGTGTAGGGGCTGGAGGAGGTTACAGAGATAGGGAGGGGTGTGGGGCTGAAGGAGGTCACAGAGATAGGGAGGGGTGTAGGGCTGAAGGAGGTCACAGATAGGGAGGGGTGTAGGGCTGGAGGAGGTTACAGAGATAGGGAGGGGTGTAGGGGCTGGAGGAGGTTACAGAGATAGGGAGGGGTGTGGGGCTGAAGGAGGTCACAGAGCTAGGGAGGGGTGTAGGGCTGAAGGAGGTCACAGAGATAGGGAGGGGTGTAGGGCTGAAGGAGGTCACAGAGCTAGGGAGGGGTGTAGGGCTGAGGGAGGTCACAGTGGCGAGACCTCCCTTCGCGCATACAGACAAGGAACGTGCGACTCACATCTTTCCACCAGGTATCGGGCATACTTGAGCAGTTGCTGACCAGCTTGAAGCAGCAGGAATTCGGCACCTTTGTTCCATTTAAGACGCTGAACCAGTCGTCGTAGTTGATGACACCACAACACCGGAACTGGACCGGGAAAGAAACACACACACACACACACAGTCAACTTCACTTCCGACCAAAATCCAGAGCCAGCAAGTTTGCCACCGGGGATTGTGAACTTACGTCTGTCTGCACAATATCCCACCCGTTGGTCAGCCCGATGTTTCCAGACGTGTTGTAGAATTGAAGCCCGTTCTTCAGCTCTTTAATGGCGTACTTGTTTATCTAGGATTAAAGCACGATAGAAATCAGGGCACGGGTTTGTGTTGGGTGAACAATCGGTTCCTAAACCAGTTGCTGGCCGGTGGATTGGATCTGATTCCATGCCCTGCTTGATCAATGAGTTCCGAGGCGAGGAGACGCCTGCTCGATCAGATCTGATACCACAGGCCAGGAGCTGATCAATTGGAGCCAAGAACATAAGAATCAGGAGCAGGAGTCGGCCATTCGGCCCCTCGAGCCTGCTCCGCCATTCAATGAGATCATGGCTGATCTTCGACCTCAACTCCGCTTTCCTGCACTGTCCACATATCCCTCGTTCCCTTAATATGCAAAAATCTATCGATCTCTGCATTGAATATACTCAAAGACTGAGCCTCCACAGCCCTCTGGGGTAGAGAATTCCAAAGATTCACCACCCTCTGAGTGAAGAAATTTCTCCTCATCTCAGTCCTAAATGGCTGACCCCTTATCCCTAGACTGTGACCCCTGGTTCTAGACTCCCCAGCCCGGGGGAAACATCCTCCCTGCATCTACCCTGTCAAGCCCTGTAAGAATGTTGTATGTTTCAATGAGATCACATCTCATCCTTCTAAACTCCAGAGAATATAGGCCTAGTCTACTCAATCTCTCCTCATAGGACAATCCCCCCATCCCAGGAATCAGTCTGGTGAACCTTCGTTGCACTCCCTCTATGGCAAGTATATCCTTCCTTAGGTAAAGCAACAGACCCCAGCTGATCAATCGGAGCCAATAACAACAACAACTTGTATTTATATAGCACCTTTAACACAGTGAAACATCCCAAGGCGCTTCACTGGAGTATTATGAGTTTTTAAAATTTGACACCGAGCCGCAAAAGGAGAAATTAGGGCAGGTGACCAAAAGCTTGGTCAAAGAGGTCGGTTATAAGGAGCATTTTGAAGGAGGAAAGAGAGGCGGAGAGGTTTAGGGAGGGAGTTCCAGAGCTCGGGGCCCAGGCAATAGAAGGCACGGCCACCAATAGTTAAGCGATTATAATCAGAGATGCTCAAGAGGGCAGAATTAGAGGAGCGCAGACATAAGAACATAAGAACATAAGAAATAGGAGCAGGGGTAGGCCATACGGCCCCTTGAGCCTGCTCCGCCATTCAATAAGATCATGGCTGATCTGATAAGATCATGGGAGTTTTGGAGCTGGAGGAGATTACAGAGATAGGGAGGGGCGAGGCCATGGAGGGAGCTGAAAATAAGGATGAAAATTTTGAAATCGAGACGTTGCTTAACCGGGAGCCAATGTAGGTCAGCGAGCACAGGGGTTTATGGGAGAGTGGGACTTGGTGCGAGTTAGGACACGGGGCAGCCGAGTTTTGGATCACCTCAAGCTAACGTGGGGTAGAATGTGGGAGGCAGCCAGGAGTCCGTTGGAATAGTCAAGTCTAGAGGTAACAAAGTCATGGATGAGGATTTCAGCAGCGGAAGAGCTGTGGCAGGGACAGAGACGGACGATGTTACAGAGGTGGAAATAGGCGGTCTTAGTTATGGTGCGGACATGTGGCCGGAAGCTCATTCCAGGGTCAAATATGACACCAAGGTTACGAACAGTCTGGTTCAGCATCAGATAGAAGTTGGAGAGAGGGATAGAGTCAGTCGCTGGGGAACGCAGTTTGTGGCCCAAAACAATGGCTTCGTCTTCCCAGTATTTAATCGGAGAAAATTTCTGCTCATCCAGAACTGGAAGTCGGACAAGCAGTCTGACAATTTAGAGACCGCGGAGGGGTCAAGAGAAGTGGTGGTGAGGTAGAGCTGGGTGTCATCAGCGTACATGTGGAAACTGACCCCAGCTGATCGATCAATGACCAATACCATTTAGTGGCACTGATTGATGGGACCAACATTGTTCTGGGGTTTCAGTGTGCATCACTTTGGGCCTGAGTTAGACTGGAGGTGGTGGGTGTAATGTATTTGTTTCATGGGTTCTTTGCTTAAGAATTCATAGCAACACATTGCTATTAAGAACTAGTTGGTTGATTAACAAAATGTTCAACAATCACACTACACATTACCAGTTTATCCATCAGGCTCACAACCAACTGCCTCATCGTGGATCCCCCGAACCCAACTGGCCGGGGCTTTATTGAGTCTTGTGAACATCATGTAACTGGCTAAGCCATTCCAACTCAACAGCTCTACAACTATTTTGGTTGTACCTATAAATCAAATGCCACCTTATTAAAGGGGCACTCAAACCGACAATTTAAACAAATTAACTTTTAACAGTAATAGTTCAAATTAAAATGTGGTTGCCGGGGGTGATGATGCACTCCAGTCCCTCCGGCGCCCACCTCTCGTGGAAGGCCGTGAGCGTACCGGTGGACACCGCGTGCTCCATCTCCAGGGGCGCCCTGGCTCGGATGTAACTGCGGAAGAGAGGCAGGCAGTCGGGCTGAACGATCCCCTCGACCACCCGCTGCTGGACCGGCTGATGGCCCCCCTTGGCCATGCCCAGGAGCAGTCCTATGAGGAGGCCTTCCGACCTGCCCGCTCCCCTCCGCACAGGGTGCCCAAAGATCAGGAGTGTGGGACTGACGTGCAACCAGAATTTGAGGAGCAGCCTCTTCAAATAATGGAACAGGGGCTGCAACCTCACACACTGTACATACACGTGGAACACGGACTCCTCCAGACTGCAGAAATTCAACAGCTCCACAAACCTGTGAGCATACTCACAGGGGCATACATTACATGGGGGGGGGGGGGGGGGAGGGGGAGGGCCGGGGGGGGGAGGGGGGGAAATGGAGGGGGAGATCGAGGACATTGATGTTAATGCTTTGGGCAGAAACACAAGCTGGACAAAACGCCCAGAATCCACACTTACCATGTCTTGGCCGCACAGGTACAAGATTCCAATGATCATTTCGAGCAGGAAGATGATCAGAAGCACCACGAAAAACTGTGGGAAAGAAGAAGGTCGTGAGAAGGTCAGAATCAGAAAAGCGACTGAAAGCGAGGACCGACGGAAGTGGTTCTGCCCCACTCCGGGCAGGCAGTGATGGACCAGACCATTCAGGACCTCCGGTCCGTGGCCCACACTTTAACCCAGGTCTAGGGGTGGGGGGGGCGGGGGGTTGCAGTGGGTGAGAATCTGGCCTCACAACAGGGTTCAAAATCCAGCTCAAACTGAGAAATGGAAAGCCCCCGCTATCTGTTGGAGATGTGGGTGCTGTGTGAAGGTTGTAGGTACGGGAGCGCAGCAAACCAGTAAACTGCTCTTCTTCAAATAGTGGCCGTGGGATCTTTTCACAGTGAGAGTGGAACCAGCGACAGGGATAAAAGGAGTGCTGACCCGAGGCCCAAGATCACAGCGAGAGCGGGAGATTGAGGCTGAAGGTAAAACAAAGAAGTAAAAAGAAATAGCCACAGCCAAGCGAGTAATTAATTGGCTGGTGGATTGGTGAGTATTTTATCTTTATCTTTTTCTCTTTCTTTTTTTATCAGTAGGAAACCTTTGGCATTGTTGCTAAATTAAGTTAATTTAAGGGTTAAGTCATGGCAGGAGAGCCCAGAGCCGTGTCATGCTCCTCCTGTGCTATGTGGGAAATCAGGGACACTACTATGTGTGCGGGAAGTGTATCCAGCTGCACTGGAGCTGCGCATGGATTCACTCTGGAGCATCCGCGATGCTGAGGATGTCGTGAATAGCATATTTAGTGAGTTGGTCACACCGCAGGTAAAGGTTACAAAGGCAGATAGGGAATGGGTGACCATCAGACAGAGCAGGAGTAGGAAGGCAGTGCAGGGCTCCCCTGCAGTCATCCCCCTCCAAAAGAGATATAACACCTTGGGTACTGTTGGGGGAGATGGCTCATCAGGGGAAGGCAGTAGCAACCAAGTTCATGGCACCATGGGTGGCTCTGCTGCACAAGAGGGCAGGAAAAAGCATGGGAGAGCTATAGTGATAGGGGATTCTATTGTCAGGGGAATAGATAGGCGTTTCTGCGGCCGCAATTGAGACTCCAAGATGGTAAGTTGCCTCCCTGGTGCAAGGGTCAAGGATGTCTCGGAGCGGGTGCAGAACATTCTGGAGAGGGAGGGTGAACAGCCAGTTGTCGTGGTGCATATAGGTACCAACGATATAGGTAAAAATCAGGATGAGGTCCTACAAGCTGAATTTAGGGAGCTAGGAGTTAAATTAAAAAGTAGGACCTCAAAGGTAGTAATCTCAGGATTGCTACTGATGCCACGTGCTAGTCAGAGTAGAAATAGCAGGATAGTTAACATGAATACGTGGCCTGTGCAAGAGGGAGGGATTCAAATTCCTGGGACATTGGAACCGGTTCTGGGGGAGGTGGGACCAGTACAAACTGGACGGACTGCACCTGGGCAGGACAGGAACCGATGTCCTAGACAGAGTGTTTGCTAGTGCTGTTGGGGAGGGTTTAAACTAATATGGCAGGGGGATGGGAATCTATGCAGGGAGACAGAAGGAAGTAAAATGGGGGCAGAGGCTAAAGGTAGAAAGGAGATAAGGAAAAGTGGAGAGCAGAGAAATCAAAGGCAAAAATCAAAAAGGACCACAGTGCAACATAATTCTAAAAGGACAAAGAGTGTTAAAAAAAACAAGCCTGAAGGCTCTGTGTCTCAATGCGAGGAACATTCGTACTACGGTGGATGAATTAACTGCGCAGATAGCTGTTAATGAATATGATGTAATTAGGATTACGGAGACATGGCTCCGGGGTGACCAAGGCTGGAAACTCAACATCCAGGGGTATTCAACATTCAGGAAGGATAGACAGAAAGGAAAAGGAGGTGGGGTAGCATTGCTGGTTAAAGAGGAGATTAACGCAATAGTAAAGAAGGAAATTAACTTGGATGATGTGGAATCGGTATGGGTGGAGCTGCAGAATACTAAAGGGCAGAAAACGCTAGTGGGAGTTGCGTATAGACCACCAAACAGTAGTAGTGAGGTTGGGGATGGCATCAAACAAGAAATTAGGGATGCATGCAATAAAGGTACGGCAGTTATCATGGGTGACTTTAATCTACATATAGATTGGGCTAACCAAACTGGTAGCAATCGGTGGAGGAGGATTTCCTGGAGTGTATAAGGGATGGTTTTCCAGACCAATATGTCGAGGAACCAACTAGAGAGCTGGCCATCCTAGTGTTGTGTAATTAATCAGCAATCTTGTTGTGCGAGGCCCCTTGGGGAAGCGTGACCATAATATGGTAGAATTCTTCATTAAGATGGAGAGTGACACAGTTAATACAGAGACTAGGGTCCTGAACTTAAAGAAAGGTAACTTCGATGGTATGAGACGTGAATTGGCTAGGATAGACTGACGAATGATACTTAAAGGGTTGACAGTGGATAGGCAATGGCAGATATTTAAAGATCGCTTGATGAACTTCAACAATTGTACATCCCTGTCTGGCATAACAATAAAACGGGGAAGGTGGCTCAACCGTGGCTAACAAGGGAAATTAGGGATAGTGTTAAAACCAAGGAAGAGGCATATAAATTGGCCAGAAAAAGCAGCAATCCTGAGGACTGGGAGAAATTTAGAATTCAGCAGAGGAGGGCAAAGGGTTTAATTAGGAGGGGGGAAAGAGAGTACGAGAGTAAACTTGTAGGGAACATACTGACTGCAAAAGCTTTTATAGATATGTGAAGAGAAAAAGATGAGTGAAGACAAATGTAGGTCCCCTTGCAATCAGAATCAGGTGAATTTGGGGAACAAAGAAATGGCAGACCAATTGAACAAATACTTTGGTTCTGTCTTCACTAAGGAAGGCACAAATAACCTTCCGGAAATACTAGGGGACCGAGGGTCTAGCGAGAAGGAGGAACTGAAGGAATTCCTTATTGTTCAGGAAATTGTGTTAGGGAAATTGATGGGATTGAAGGCCGATAAATCCCCAGGGCCTGATAGTCTGCATCCCAGAGTACTTAAGGAAGTGGCCCTAGAAATAGTGGATGCATTGGTGGTCATTTTCCAACATTCTATAGACTGTTCCTATGGATTGGAGGGTAGTTAAAAAAAGGAGGGAGAAAGAAAACAGGGAATTATAGACCGGTTAGCCTGACATGGGGAAAATGTTGGAATCAATTATTAAAGATGTAATAGCAGTGCATTTGGAAAGAAGTGACAGGATGGGTCCAAGTCAACATAGATTTATGAAAGGGAAATCATGCTTGACAAATCTTCCAGAATGGCAGGCAGTGACTAGTGGGGTACCGCAAGGTTCAGTGCTACCCCAGCTATTTACAATATACATTAATGATTTAGATGAAGGAATTGAATATAATATCTCCAAGTTTGCAGATGACACTAAGCTGGGTGGCAGTGTGAGCTGTGAGGAGGATACTAAGAGGCTGCAGTGTGACTTGCACAGGTTAGGTGAATGCGCAAATGCATGGCAGATGCAGTATAATGTAGATAAATGTGAGATTATCCACTTTGGTGGCAAAAACAGGAAGGCAGAATATTATCTGAATGGTGACAGATTAGGAAAAGGGGAGGTGGAACGAGACCTGGGTGTCATGGTACATCAGTCATTGAAAGTTGGCATGCAGGTACAGCAGGCGGTGAAGAAGGAAAATGGTATGTTGGCCTTCATAGCGAGAGGATTTGAGTATAGGAGCAGGGAGGTCTTACTGCAGGGAGGCCTCACCTGGAATATTGTGTTCAATTTTGGTCTCCTAATCTGAGGAAGGATATTCTTGCTATTGAGGGAGTGCAGCGAAGGTTCACCAGACTGATTCCCGGGATGGCAGGACTGACATATGAAGAAAGACTGGATCGACTAGGTTTATATTCATTGGAATTTCGAAGAATGAGAGGGGATCTCATAGAAACATATAAAATCCTGACAGGATTGGACAGGTTAGATGCAGGAAGAATGTTCCCGGTGTTGGGGAAGTCCAGAACCAGGGGTCACAGTCCAAGGATAAGGGGTAAGCCATTTAGGACCGAGATGAGGAGAAAAGTCTTCACTCAGAGAATTGTGAACCTGTGGAATTCTCTACCGCAGAGAGTTGTTGATGCCAGTTCGTTAGATATATTTAAAAGGGAGTTAGATGTGGCCCATATGGCTAAAGGGATCAAGGGGTATGGAGAGAAACAAGGAATGGGGTACTGCAGTTGCATGATTAGCCATGATCATATTGAATGGTGGTGCAGGGTCGATGGGCCGAATGGCCAATCCTGCACCTATTTTCTATGTCTCTATGTTTCTATGTTTATGTTCATCTGAGAGGACAGACGGGGCCTGAGTTTATGTCTCACCTGAAAGACGGCACCTCCGACAGTGCGGCGCTCCCTCAGTACTGACCCTCCAACAGTGCGGCGCTCCCTCAGTACTGCACCTCCGACAGTGCGGTGCTCCCTCAGTACTGCCCCTCCGACAGTGCGGCGCTCCCTCAGTACTGCACCTCCGACAGTGCGGCACTCCCTCAGTACTGCCCCTCCGACAGTGCGGCGCTCCCTCAGTACTGCCCCTCCGACAGTGCGGCTCTCCCTCAGTACTGCCCCAAGACAGTGCGGCGCTACCTCAGTACTGACCCTCCGACAGTGCGGCGCTCCCTCAGTACTGCCCCTCCGACAGTGCGGCGCTCTCTCAGTACTGCCCCTCCGACAGTGCGGCGCTCCCTCAGTACTGACCCTCCGACAGTGCGGTGCTCCCTCTGTACTGCCCCTCCGACAGTGCAGCGCTCCCTCAGTACTGCACCTCCGACAGTGCGGCGCTCCCTCAGTACTGCCCCTTCGACAGTGCGGCGCTTCCTCAATACTGACCCTCCGACAGTGCGGCGCTCCCTCAGTACTGACCCTCCGACAGTGCGGCGCTCCCTCAGTACTGCACTGGGAGTGTCAGCCTGGATTATGTACTCAAGGATCTGGAATGGGACTTGACCTCATGACCTTCTGACACAGAGGCGAGTGTGCTGCCCACTGAGCCACGAGTGACAGAGTGACAGAATTTTGTCCAATGGGTCATGGACGGGAGATAACGATTAAGTTACGAGGAGAGATTACACAAACTAGGGTTGTATTCCCTGGAATTTAGAAGGTTAAAGGGTGATCTGCTATGCGTTTTCAAGATATTAATATTTTTTTTATTCATTCATGGTCGTTAGCAAGTCCAGCATTTATTGCCCATCCCTAATTGCCCCTTGAGAAGGTGGTGGTGAGCCGCCTTCTTGAACCGCTGCAGTCCGTGTGGTGAAGGTGCTGTTTGGGAGGATTGTGACCCAGCGACGATGGAGGAACGGCCGATATATTTCCAAGTCGGGATGGTGTGTGACTGGGAGGGGAACGTGGAGGTGGTGGTGTTCCCGTGCGCCTGCTGCCCTTGTCCTTCTAGGGGGTAGAGGTTTGGGAGGTGCTGCCGAAGAAGCCTTGGGTAGATAGAGAGAAACTATTCCCGCTGGTTGGGGAGTCTAGGACTAGGGGGCATAGTATAAAAATTAGAGCCAGACCTTTCAGGAGTGAAGTTAGGAAACACTTCTATACACAAAGGGTGATAGAAGATTGGAACTCTCTTCCGCAAATGGCAATTGATACGGTCAATTGTTAATTTTAAATCTGAGATTGATATATTTTTGTTAACCAAAGGTATTAAGAGAAATGGGGCGAAGGCAGCGTTAGGTCACAGATCAGCCACGATCTCAGTGAAACATAGAAACATAGAAATTAGGTGCAGGAACAGGCCATTCGGCCCTTCGAGCCTGCACCACCATTCAATATGATCATGGCTGATCATGCAACTTCAGTACCCCATTCCTGCTTTCTCTCCATTACCCCCTGATCCCTTTAGCCCTGAGGGCCACATCTAACTCCCTTTTGAATATATCTAACGAACTGGCCTCAACAACTTTCTGCGGTAGAGAATTCCACAGGTTCACAATTCTCTGAGTGAAGAAGTTTCTCCTCATCTCGGTCCTAAATGGCTCACCTCTTATTTTTAGACTGTGACCCCTGGTTCTGGAACTCCCCAGCAACGGGAACATTCTTCCTGCCTCTAACCTGTCCAATCCCGTCAGAATTTTATATGTTTCTATGAGATCCCCGCTCATTCTTCCAGTGGATACAGGCCCAGTCGATCCAGTCTCTCCTCATCCTGAATGGTGGAACATGCTCAAGGGGCTCGATGGGCTCCTGCTGTTTCTGTCTTCCTAGGTCATAACCAACATGCGCGAGATAAAAGCTCACCGGGGTGGAACTGCCACCCCGTCTTAGCGCCCTGCAGGGGCAGCAATAGCAGCAGAAATCCCGTGCGCCCGGACGGCCAGTTTCCAGCACAATTGGGATTCTCCATCCCGATCTCCCTCTGGGACATTCGAGGCCGGTTTTGGTGCGGCACGGGCCATTACCGCCCGGGGGAGGCGAGCTGGTCTACAACGCCCCTGGTCGCGACTGGCTCAAGTTTTGGCTCCCGCCCGACCCATAGAAAGCCATGCTGGGACCCCGCCTGGGGAAACGGGTGGTCCGAGCTGTCGTGGCCACAGTGAGGTCAGTAATGTCCACCTCGGGTAAGCGTGATTGTTTTTTTTTGAACTTTTTTTGGCGATTTATGTTGTGGTGGCGTGGGCTGTATTTTGGGAATGTTTTTGGTGGTTTCTTTTCAGGTTTTTTTCCCCCCCACCCAGGCCTCTATTATGGTGCCCCAAGGCCGGCTGTTTAGCTCGGTATCTTCCCATGCTCAGGGCCCTGAGAGAGGCATGCAACACCTCCCTTAGCCAAGCCTCCCTTAGCCACGCCCCATTAGCCATGCCTCCCTTAGCCATGCCTCCCTTAGCCACGGCGCATTAGCCACGCCTCCCTTAGCAACCCTTCCCTTAGCAACGCCTCCCTTAGCCATGCCTCCCTTAGCCATGGCCCATTAGCCACGCCTCCCTTAGCAACCCTTCCCTTAGCAACACCTCCCTTAGCCACGCCTCCCTTAGCCACGCCCCATTAGCCATGCCTCCCTTAGCAACCCTTCCCTTAGCAACGCCTCCCTTAGCCATGCCTCCCTTAGCCATGGCCCATTAGCCACGCCTCCCTTAGCAACCCTTCCCTTAGCAACGCCTTCCTTAGCCACGCCTCCCTTAGCCACGGCCCATTAGCCACGCCTCCCTTAGCAACCCTTCCCTTAGCCACGCCTCCCTTAGCCACGCCTCCCTTAGCCACGGCTCATTAGCCACGCCTCCTTTAGCAACCCTTCCCTTAGCCACGCCTCCCTTAGCCACACCTCCCTTAGCCACGCCTCCCTTAGCCACGCCTCCCTTAGCGCCCCGCTCCAAACATCAGGCCCGACGGATGAATTTTGCGGCGGCAGACGCAATCCATTCGACGGCGCAAAATTTACTGCTCCGCCCGGGACACTGCCCCAACTGAGGCACGAGCGAATTTCCGCCCCTCTGACTTAGACCCGGTGGTCCGAATGGCCCGGTCGCGGGGCTGTAAAACGCAGTACTCACGCTCAGCAGCAGGCAGCGGTTTTCAATCACCGCCCCGAGGCAGCCCAGGAACCCCACGATCATGATCACTGAGCCGGCGGCAATGAAGAAGTTGGCGGCGGTGAGAGACGGGAAGGACGAGGAGAGCGTCACGAAGTTTCCCTGCGTTATCACCAGCCACACTCCGACTCCCAGAATCCCGCATCCTCCCAGCTGTAACGGGATACGACAATGTGGCATTGATACACCGCCTCTCATGTAGTTAAAAACATCCCAAGCCGCTTCACGGGAGCGATTACCAAACAAGGTTTTGACACCCCAGCCACATAAGGAGATACAGGTGCAACGTCCAAAATCCGGAATCCTCGGGACCGAACCTGTGCCGGTTTTTGGGTTTTTCCGGATTTCAGATAAGAAAATCAATGGTCTTAAATCCAGAATCCTCGACCCAAACCGTGCCGTGTTTTGGGTTTGGCCTCAAAAATGTCCAGTTTCGGACAATAATTCCGGAGGATTCCATCAGCTATGCACAAAATATCCGGTTTTCAGAGTTCCGGATTCGGGATGTTGCAACCTGTATTCGTACACAAAATAAAAATACTGCGCATGCTGGAATCTGAAATAAAAGTGCTGGTAATCTCAACGGGTCGGGCAGCATCTGTGGAGAGAGAAACAGAGTTAACGTTTCGGCTCGGTGACCCTTCGTCAGAACTGGCAAAAGTTCGAGATGCGACAGATTGTTGAGGAAGTGCAGGGGCCACTGGAAGGGGGAGGGGAGGAATGAACAATGGGGAAGGTCTGTGATAGGAAGGAAGGCAGGAGAGATTAGAGAGACAAAAGGGATGATGGGCCGAATTGAGATGGTAATGGCACAAGTTAGGAAACAAAAGATGTGTCTCGATGGGGCGTGAATGATGGAGTCAACACCAGCTGCCATTAGGACCGAGATGAGGAGAAACTTCTTCACCCAGAGAATTGTGAACCTGTGGAATTCCCTGCCACAGAAAGTTGTTGAGGCCAGTTCGTTGGATATATTCAAAAGGGAGTTAGATGTGGCCCTTACGGCTAAAGGGATCAAGGGGTATGGAGAGAAAGCAAGAATGGGGTACTGAAGTTGCATGATCAGCCATGATCATATTGAATGGTGGTGCAGGCTCGAAGGGCCGAATGACCTGCTCCTGCACCTATTTTCTATGTTGCTATGAAAGAGAAAAAAATAGGTGATATTAGGAAAGTGACCAAAAGCTTGGTCAAAGAGTTAGGGGTTACATAGAAACATAGAAAATAGGTGCAGGAGTAGGCCATTCGGCCCTTCTAGCCTGCACCGCCATTCAATGAGTTCATGGCTGAACATTCAACTTCAGTACCCCATTCCTGCTTTCTCGCCATACTCCTTGATCCCCCTAGTAGTAAGGACCTCATCTAACTCCTTTTTGAATATATTTAGTGAATTGGCCTCAACAACTTTCTGTGGTAGAGAATTCCACAGGTTCACCACTCTCTGGGTGAAGAAGTTCCTCCGCATCTCGGTCCTAAATGGCTTACCCCTTATCCTTAGACTGTGACCTCTGGTTCTGGACTTCCCCAACATTGGGAACATTCTTCCTGCATCTAACCTGTCTAACCCCGTCAGAATTTTAAATGTTTCTAGGAGGTCCCCTCTCATTCTTCTGAACTCCAGTGAATACAAGCCCAGTTGATCCAGTCTTTCTTGATAGGTCAGTCCCGCCATCCCGGGAATCAGTCTGGTGAACCTTCGCTGCACTCCCTCAATAGCAAGAATGTCCTTCCTCAAGTTAGGAGACCAAAACTGTACACAATACTCCAGGTGTGGCCTCACCAATGCCCTGTACAACTGTAGCAACACCTCCCTGCCCCTGTACTCAAATCCCCTTGCTATGAAGGCCAACATGCCATTTGCTTTCTTAACCGCCTGCTGCACCTGCATACCAACCTTCAATGACTGATGTACCACGACACCCAGGTCTCTTTGCACCTCCCCTTTTCCTAATCTGTCACCATTCAGATAATAGTCTGTCTCTCTGTTTTTACCACCAAAGTGGATAACCTCACATTTATCCACATTATACTTCATCTGCCATGCATTTGCCCACTCACCTAACCTATCCAAGTCGCTCTGCAGCCTCACAGCGTCCTCCTCGCAGCTCACACTGCCACCCAACTTAGTGTCATCCGCAAATTTGGAGATACTACATTTAATCCCCTCGTCTAAATCATTAATGTACAGTGTAAACAGCTGGGGCCCCAGCACAGAACCTTGCGGTACCCCACTAGCCTGCCATTCTGAAAAGTACCCATTTACTCCTACTCTTTGCTTCCTGTCTGACAACCAGTTCTCAATCCATGTCAGCACACTACCCCCAATCCCATGTGCTCTAACTTTGCACATTAATCTCTTGTGTGGGACCTTGTCGAAAGCCTTCTGAAAGTCCAAATATACCACATCAACTGGTTCTCCCTTGTCCACTCTACTGGAAACATCCTCAAAAAATTCCAGAAGATTTGTCAAGCATGATTTCCCTTTCACAAATCCATGCTGACTTGGACCTATCATGTCACCTCTTTCCAAATGCACTGCTATGACATCCTTAATAATTGATTCCATCATTTTACCCACTACCGATGTCAGGCTGACCGGTCTATAATTCCCTGTTTTCTCTCTCCCTCCTTTTTTAAAAAGTGGGGTTACATTGGCTACCCTCCACTCCATAGGAACTGATCCAGAGTCAATGGAATGTTGGAAAATGACTGTCAATGCATCCACTATTTCCAAGGCCACCTCCTTAATATTCTGGGATGCAGTCCATCAGGCCCTGGGGATTTATCGGCCTTCAATCCCATCAATTTCCCCAACACAATTTTCCGGCTAATAAGGATTTCCCTCAGTTCCTCCTCCTTACTAGACCCCCCGACCCCTTTTATAACCGGAAGGTTGTTTGTGTCCTCCTTCGTGAATACCGAACCAAAGTACTTGTTCAATTGGTCCGCCATTTCTTTGTTCCCCGTTATGACTTCCCCTGATTCTGACTCTGGTTAAGATGCGCCTTAAAGGAGGAGAGATCCCGGAGTGCTGTATGACTGGAGATTACAGAGATAGGGAAGGGGTGAGGCCATGGAGGGATTTGAAAAAAAAGGATGAGAATTTTAAAATTGCCGGACCAGGAGCCAATGTTGGGCAGCGAGCACCTGGGTGGTGAAGGGTGAACGGGACTCGGTGTGATGTAGGACACGGGCTGCCGAGTTTTGGATGTCCTCTAGTTTACCTAGGGTAGACTGTGGGAGGCCAGCCAGGAGTGGGTTAGAGTAGTCGGGTCTAGAGAGAAAGAAACAGAGAGAAAGAAGAAAGACTTGCATTTATATAGCGCCTTTCACAACCTCAGGACATCCCAAAGTGCTTTACAGCCAATGAAGTACTTTTTGAAGTGTAGTCACTGTAGTAATGTAGGAAACGCGGCAGCCACTTTGCGCACAGCAAGCTCCCACGAACAGCAATGAATGACCAGATAATCTGTTTTTTTTGAGATGTTGGTCGAGGGATAAATATTGGCCCCAAGGACACTGAGGATAACTCCCCTGCTCTTCTTCAAAATATTAACATGGGATCTTTCACATCCACCGGAGAGGGCTCGGTTTAAAATCTCATCTCCGACAGTGCGGCACTCCCTCAGTACTGCCCCTCCGACTGTGCGGCGCTCCCTCAGTACTGCCCCTCCGACTGTGCGGCGCTCCCTCAGCACTGCCCCTCCGACAGTGCGGCACTCCCTCAGTTCTGCCCCTCCGACAGTGCGGCGCTCCCTCAGTACTGCCCTTCCGACAGTGCGGCGCTCCCTCAGTACTGCCCCTCCGACTGTGCGGCGCTCCCTCAGCACTGCCCCTCCGACAGTGCGGCACTCCCTCAGTTCTGCCCCTCCGACTGCGCGGCGCTCCCTCAGCACTGCCCCTCCGACAGTGCGGCACTCCCTCAGTTCTGCCCCTCCGACTGTGCGGCGCTCCCTCAGCACTGCACTGGGAGAGGCAGCCTAGATTGCATGCTCAAGCTCTCTGGAGCGTGAATGAACCCACAACCTTCTGACTTCAAAGACACTATATTCGAACAGTGACTGCACTTCAAAAAATACTTCATTGGCTGTGAAGATCATGAAAGGCTCTATATAAATGCAAAGTTTAAAAATTATCAATCAATCACAGGATGTGGGCGTCGCTGGCCAGGCCGGCATTTATTGCCCATCCCTAATTGCCCCTTGAGAAGGTGGTGGTGAGCCGCCTTCTTGAACCGCTGCAGTCCGTGTGGTGAAGGTGCTCCCACAGTGCTGTTAGGGAGGGAGTTCCAGGATTGTGACCCAGCAATGATGAAGGAACGGCCAATATATTTCCCAGTCGGGATGGTTTGTGTGACTGGGAGGGGAACGTGGAGGTGGTGGTGTTCCCATGTGCCTGCTGCCCTTGTCCTTCTAGGCGGTGGGGGTCGGGGGTTTGGGAGGGTTTAATCCCAGCAACGGGAAGGAGCATCGGTGGAGACTTGGGGCCATTCCTGAGCTTGGAGTCGCCCTGTACCAGAACGCCGGCTTTCGGAGGAGCTGATTTCATCGTATGATGATTTGGATCTGCTTGCAAGTCACGTTGTGGGGCAGGACTCCCACCATCCCACTGCAGCATCCACCACATGAAGCCATGCGCGACTGTGCTTGGCTCAGGGTCTCGACACAGTTGCAGTGAAGCCAAAGAATATCAACAATTAGTTCCCCAGGGGAGGGTTGGATCCGATGCTTACACACAAACTGGAGCAGCCCCAAACTTTCTTTTCCCGTTCAAACCAATCTGGGAGGCCCCGTTGAAGGATGATATTTTATGAATAGCAAATACATTTTAAAATCATTTGTTTTTCGGTATGAAAATACTTTTGACTTTCTTTCTCCACGCATTATCATCACAGGCAGTCCCTCGGAATCGAGGAAGACTTGCTTCCACTCTAAAAGTGAGTTCTCAGTTGGCTGAACAGTCCAATACGAGAGCCACAGTCCCTGTCACAGGTGGGACAGACAGTGGTTGAGGGAAGGGGAGGGTGGGACTGGTTTGCCGCACGCTCCTTCCGCTGCCTGCGCTTGGTTTCTGCACGCTCTCGGCGACGAGACTCGAGGTGCTCAGCGCCCTCCCGGATGCACTTCCTCCACTTAGGGCGGACTGGTCTTTGGCCAGGGACTCCCAGGTGTCGGTGGGGATGTTGCACTTTATCAGGGAGGCTTTGAGGGTGTCCCTTGTAACGTTTCCTTTGCCCACCTGGGGCTCGCCTGCCGTGTAGGAGTTCCGAGTAGAGCGCTTGCTTTGGGAGTCTTGTGTCAGGCATGCGGACAATGTGGCCCTGCCTAGTGGAGATGATCAAGTGTGGTCAGTGCTTCAATGCTGGGGATGTTGGTCTGGTCGAGGACGCTAAAGTTGGTGCGTCTGTCCTCCCAGGGGATTTGCAGGATCTTGCGGAGACATCGTTGGTGGTATTTCGCCAGCGATTTGAGGTGTCTACTGTACATGGTCCATGTCTCTGAGCCATACAGGAGGGCAGGTATTACTACAGCCCTGTAGACCATGAGCTTGGTGGCAGATTTGACGGGCTGGTCTTCGAACACTCTTTTACTCAGGCGGACGAAGGCTGCGCTGGCGCACTGAAGGCGGTGTTGAACCTCGTCGTCCGCTACTGGAGTTCCAGGATACAACTAAACATCGCTCATTACGTACATGATTTTGGACTTGCTTTCGTTACAGCTCTTGTAATCGGGGCTCACTGATATCGTCCTGTTCAGGGCACCGGGAGATTCAGGCAGTGACTGGTCAGGAATATACACGCATGCCTCCTGTGTACACTTGTAATGTATGCACCTGTGAGTATGCTCACAGGTTTGTAGAGCTGTTGTCCTCCCACTATTTATCGGGGACTTGGCCTGGAGGGTGGTGCACGGAGCAGTGCCGTGCAACAAATTTTTAAGCCGGTTCATGGACTCCCAGGCCGCCTGCAATTTCTGCGGTCTGGAAGAGTCCGTGTTCCATGTTTTTATGGAGTGTGTGAGGTTGCAGCCCCTGTTTCATTATTTAAGGGGGCTGCTCCTCAATTTTTGGCTGCACTTCAGTCCCACGCTCCTGATCTTTGGGCACCCTGTGCGGAGGGGAGCGGGTAGGTCCGAGGGCCTCCTCGTAGGACTGCTCCTGGGCACGGCCAAGGGTGCCATCAGCTGGTCCAGGCAGCGGGCGGTCGAGGGGGTCGTTCAACCTGACTGCCTGCCTCTCTTCCGCGCATACATCCGGGCCAGGGTGTCCCTGGAGATGGAGCACGCGGTGTCCACCGGTACGCTCGCGGCCTTCCGCGAGAGGTGGGCGCCGGAGGGACTGGAGTGCATCATCACCCCAGGCAACCAAATGTTAATTTGATTTTATGTTTTAAAGTTAAATTTGTTGTAATTGCCGGTGTTTTTAGTGTCCCCCTCCCCTTTTAAAGGGGGCACTTGGAAAAAAAATTGATTTTAGTGCCCAAAAAAACCAAAACAAAATACAAAAGGATAACAAAAAAAAAGGAAAAAAAGAGGGCAGTTATAAGTGTCTGGAGTGTCCCCCAGATCGGGTGGCACTTGATTTAACTGTTTAATTTTGTTCTCCAATCAAAAGAGTTGTAGAGCTGTTGTTTTCTGCGGTCTGGAGGAGTCCGTGTTCCACGTGTATGTACAGTGTGTGAGGTTGCAGCCCCTGTTCCATTATTTAAAAGGGCTGCTCCTCAATTTCTGGCTGCACTTCAGTCCCACGCTCCTGATCTTTGGGCACCCTGTGCGGAGGGGAGCGGGTCGGTCCGATGGCCTCGTAGGACTGCTCCTGGGCACGGCCAAGGGGGCCATCAGCCGGTCCAGGCAGCGGGTGGTCGAGGGGGTCGTTCAGCCCGACTGCCTGCCTCTCTTCCGCGGTTACATCCGAGCCAGGGTGTCCCTGGAGATGGAGCACGCGGTGTCCACCGGTACGCTCGCGGCCTTCCGCGAGAGGTGGGCGCCGGAGGGACTGGAGTGCATCATCACCCCCCGGCAACCAAATTTTAATTTGATTTTATGTTTTAAAGTTTAATTTGTTTTAATTGCCGGAGTTTTTAGTGTCTCCCTCCCCTTTTATAGGGGGCACTTGTAAACTTTATGATTTTATTGCCCAAAAAAAAAAATCACAAAAAAAAAGTTTAAAAAAAGGCAGTTGAAAAGTGGCTGGAGTGTTCCCCAGATTAGGGGGCACTTGATTTAATGTTTATTTGTCTCCCCTGCAAAAGAGTTGTAGAGCTGTTGTTTTCTGCAGTCTGGAGGGGTCCGTGTTCCGTGTGTATGTACAGTGTGTGAGGTTGCAGCCCCTCTTCCATTATTTGAAGGGGTTGCTCCTCGATTTCTGGTTGCACTTCAGTCCCACACTCCTGATCTTTGGCACCCTGTGCGGAGGGGAGCGGGCAGGTCCGAAGGTCTCCTCGTAGGACTGCTCCTGGGCCTGGCCCAGCAGTCCAGGCAGCGGGCGGTCGAGGGGGTCATTCAGCCCAACTGCCTGCCTCTCTTCCGCTGTTACATCCAAGCCAGGGTGTCCCTGGAGATGGAGCACGCGGTGTCCACCGGTACGCTCGCGGCCTTCCGTGAGAGGTGGACGCCGGAGGGACTGGAGTGCATCATCACCCCGGGAACAGAATCTTAATATAATTAGGTAAAATTCCCCGTTGATTTGGAAATTTGTGGGTTCTAGTGCCCTTACTAAAAGGGGGCTACTTGAGTTAAAAGTTCTTTCTAAAATAGTTGTAGAGCTGTTGAGTTGTGAGTGGCTTAGTCAGTCACATGATGTTCACAACACTCAATAAAACCCCAGCCAGTTGGGTTCGGGGGATCCACGATGAGGCAGGTGGTTGTGAGCCTGGTGGATGAACTGGTAATGTGTAGTGTGATTGTTAAACCTTTTGCTAATCAACCAACTAGTTCTTAATAGCAATGTGTTGCTATGAATTCTTAAGCAAAGAACCCAGGAAGCAAATACATTACAACAGTCACCTCAACAGACCTGTCCAGAACTGGGCTGCAGCACTGACTATCCCAGATCAAACTGTGACT
The DNA here is from genome assembly GCF_044704955.1 of Pristiophorus japonicus. NCBI lineage: Eukaryota > Metazoa > Chordata > Chondrichthyes > Pristiophoridae > Pristiophorus > Pristiophorus japonicus. The sequence continues at coordinate 94,045,614 of NC_091995.1, forward strand.
GTGACAGGGCGGGCTGTAACCAAACCTTTCCTGCAAGCCGCTAGGCCGCAAAGTGCTCAAGGGGTCCCACGTAGCCTCCTCTCTACCCAACCCCCCCCTGATTCCCCCCTCCCTCTCTCATCGATCTCCCCCCCCCCCCCCCCCGCCGCCCCCCCCCCCAACCCCTCGCTCTGCGCGGTATTTTGAGGAACGCGTTTATTTGCAACACCTAAAGCTCTGATTGGGTCCCCTTTGATCACATGATCTGATTGCTGATTGGTCCCCTTGGAGGATAAAACACACCCGGCAGTTTCTCTGGAATGTGCAATTGGAACCGCCCTGCCTACGTAATCAGTGACTTTGCAAAGTGCAATTCGAGCCATTCTGACTGCCAACTCCAGACAGCACAGAGCTCACTTGGAAAAGGCAGAGCTCACTCTCATGGGTTAAAGGATCTCCCATCTCACAAACAAGTTCCTTCCCCCAACCTCCAAGTCCGTGACCTCCGCCCCCCCCCAGCCCAAGTTCCTGAACTTCTCTCCCCAACTTCCTGACCCCAAGTTTCTAACATTCCCTGCCCCCCCCCCCACACGCCCAAATGCTTGACCTTTCCCCCTGCACCCACCCCACCCCACCTTCCCGACCTTCGCCCCCTGCCAAGTTCCTGACCTTCCTCTCTCACTGCCCAAGTCATGAAAGGCACTACATAAATGAGGTTTTTCTTTTCTTCTCTTTGTGTGCAAGGGTCCAACTTGCAAGGAGGTTGGGTGGTCTCAGTCCAGTCCCCAGTGGGCATGGGTCCACAGAGCATCACCGATAGGCAGCCTATTGCGGAGACTGGTGCAGAAAAAAAGCTGCAAGTTGTTTGTGGGAGGGGCCTGGGTGCTACTCCATGTTGGACTTAGAATGATGGGCATGGGTTCTGGGAAGACAATTCTTCAGGGTTTTCAGGGGAGGTGTTTTAGACGTGGGTACTTCGCGTTAGGGGCCTGTTTAGACAGGCCAGACTGCGTGTTGTACTGCATTTGTTTGTTTTACACACCAGGGTGTGTGCGTTAACTTTAATAAAAGCATTGCCGGTACTCGGACCAAGGTATCCGTCCCTGACTCATTCATCTGTTCAGTACAGTAGTTCACTCCCAGCTTTAGAACTATTGTAAAGTGGGGTTGCTTCGAAAACACCGAAGGGGAACCACTTGCAGGTGTCAGCAGATGAGAGGGAGCTTTACTCTTGTTGTCAATCCTGGCCGCTCAGTGCCACCTGGATGAACACAAAAATTCATCAAAAAAACCGGAAGACAGATGAGAGATTACTCACCCAAAAGATGAGGTTGAAGATGAACAGCAAATACTTCATGCACTGCAGGCAGTTTTGCCCCATATTGAGCTTCTCGAAGTCTAGGAAAAAAGAAAAGATGGAGGTGTGATATATTCTTACGCCGTCACTAACAAACACTCTCTACAAGGTGATTCCAACAGCAACTGCCATCATGTGACTTCATGACCCTTTTGTTGTACAGACATCAGTAGTGGCAATACTACAGTAGTCCACCAGGTGGAGCAGTAGTCCACGAGTTGGGGTAGTGGTCCACTAGGGGGAGCTCTATTACAGGATGAAGATCGTACACCATCGCTATGTTCTCCTTCACCTCCGAACGGCCATCTTTGGCCGACCCTTACGGCTAAAGAGATCAAGGGGTATGGAGAGAAAGCAGGAATGGGGTCTTGAAGTTGCATGATCAGCCATGATCATATTTAATGGTGGTAGAAATATAGAAAATAGGTGCAGGATTAGGCCATTCGGCCCTTTGAGCCTGCACCACCATTCAATAAGATCATGGCTGATCATTCACCTCAGTACCCTTTCCTGCTTTCTCTCCATATCCCTTGATCTCTTTAGCCGTAAGGGCCATATCTAACTCCCTCTTGAATATAGCCAACGAACTGGCCTCAACAACTCTCTGCAGTAGAGAATTCCAGAGGTTAACAACTCTCTGAGTGAAGAAGTTTCTCCTCATCTCGGTCCTAAATGGCTTACCCCTTATCCTTAGACTGTGTCCCCTGGTTCTGGACTTCCCCAACATCGGGAACATTCTTCCTGCATCTAACCTGTCCAATCCCGTCAGAATCTTATATGTTTCTATGAGACCCCCTCTCATTCTTCTAAATTCCAGTGAATACTCCTGCACCTATTTTCTATGTTTCTATGTTTCTATGTTCTCTGGGTCTGTGTGAAGCCCACATGAGGAATTCCCCTTGGTCAGGGGCGCTTCCTTCAGTTTACTCGGTCTCAGGATGTGGGTGTCATCGCAAGGCCGCATTTACTGCCCATTCCTAGTTGCGCCCAGGCAGTTAAGAGCCCCGGACTAAAGATCCTGAGTCAAGAGTTCAAATCCCACCACGGCAGCTAGGGGAATTTACGGGGGAGGGGGGGAGTGGAGGGACTGGTATAAAAAGCTATTGTCAGTAATGGTGACCATGAAATTACAGGATTGTCGTAAACACCCATCTGGTTCACTGATGTCCTTTAGGGAGTGCCGCACTGTCGGAGAGGCAGTACTGAGGGAGTGCTGCACTGTCGGAGGGGCAGTACTGAGGGAGCGCCGCACTGTCGGAGGGGCAGTACTGAGGGAGCGCCGCACTGTCGGAGGGGCAGTACTGAGGGAGTGCTGCACTGTCGGAGGGGCAGTACTGAGGGAGCGCCGCACTGTCGGAGGGGCAGTGCTGAGGGAGCGCCGCACTGTCGGAGGGGCAGTACTGAGGGAGCACTGCACCGTCGGAGAGCAGTACTGAGGGAGCGCCGCACTGTCGGAGGGGCAGTACTGAGGGAGCGCCGCACTGTCGGAGGGACAGTATTGAGGGAGCGCTGCACTGTCGGAGGGACAGTATTGAGGGAGCGCTGCACTGTCGGAGGGGCAGTACTGAGGGAGCACTGCACCGTCGGAGGGGCAGTACTGAGGGAGCGCCGCACTGTCGGAGGGGCAGTACTGAGGGAGCGCCGCACTGTTGGAGAGGCAGTACTGAGGGAGCGCCGCACTGTCGGAGGGACAGTATTGAGGGAGTGCTGCACTGTCGGAGGGGCAGTACTGAGGGAACGCCGCACTGTCCGAGGGGCAGTACTGAGGGAGCGCCGCATTGTCGGAGGGGCAGTACTGAGGGAGCGCCGCATTGTCGGAGGGGCAGTACTGAGGGAGTGCCGCACTGTCGGAGGGGTAGTGCTGAGGGAGTGCCGCACTGTCGGAGGGGCAGTGCTGAGGGAGCATCACACTGTTGGAGGGGCAGTACTGAGGGAGTGCCGCACTGTCGGAGGGGCAGTACTGAGATGGGCATTGCACTGTCGGAGGGGCAGTACTGAGGGAGTGCCGCACTGTCAGAGAGGCAGTACTGAAGGAGCGCCGCACTGTCGGAGGGGCAGTACTGAGGGAGTGCTGCACTGTCGGAGGGGCAGTACTGAGGGAGCGCCGCACTGTCGGAGGGACAGTATTGAGGGAGTGCTGCACTGTCGGAGAGGCAGTACTGAGGGAGCGCCGCACTGTCCGAGGGGCAGTACTGAGGGAGTGCCGCACTGTCGGAGGGGCAGTACTGAGGGAGCGCCGCACTGTCAAAGAGGCAGTACTGAGGGAGTGCCGCACTGTCAGAGGGGCAGTACTGAGGGAGCGCCGCACTGTCCGAGGGGCAGTACTGAGGGAGCGCCGCATTGTCGGAGGGGCAGTACTGAGGGAGCGCCGCACTGTCGGAGGGGCAGTACTGAGGGAGCCCCACACTTTTGGAGGGGCAGTGCTGAGATGGGCATTGCACTGTCGGAGGGGCAGTACTGAGGGAGTGCCGCACTGTCAGAGAGGCAGTACTGAAGGAGCGCCGCACTGTCGGAGGGGCCGTACTGAGGGAGTGCTGCACTGTCGGAGTGGCAGTACTGAGGGAGCGCCGCACTGTCGGAGGGGCAGTGCTGAGGGAGCGCCGCACTGTCGGAGGGGCAGTGCTGAGGGAGCGCCGCACTGTCGGAGGGACAGTATTGAGGGAGCGCCGCACTGTCGGAGGGACAGTATTGAGGGAGTGCCGCACTGTCGGAGAGGCAGTACTGAAGGAGCGCCGCACTGTCGGAGGGGCAGTACTGAGGGCGTGTGAGTGTGTGTATAAGACGAGGCAGTGTGCTGTTACAGCCCCTCACTGTGTAAATGATGGCGCCAGTCAGTACAGTTCAGAGAGAACTTAATGCCTCTAATTCAGTGACCAGGGACAGCACGTCAGAAACACAGACAGATACGTAGATTAGCAAAACACTCGCACAGGCTGAATGGGCGAGATTAAACATCCCAAACAACTTGTGAGTGACTCAGTTATCTGTGTGGCAAACTGGCACCATCGAGCTGAGGGCTAACTATTCAGTATAGCGGGAGGGGGACGGGTGAGGGAGAGAGGGGGCGAGTGGCGATGAGGAGAGGGGCTAGTGCGGGAGTGGCGATGGGGGGAGGGGCAATGGGGGGAGAGGGGGGAAAGGGTAAGGGGGCGAGTGGAGGAGGGACGATAGGGTGAGGGGCAATGGGGAGAGAGGCTAGTGGGGGATGGGGATGGGGAGGGGGGGAGAAGGGGGAAGTTAGCCTGATCATAGAATTATAGAAAAATTATGACACGCGAGGAGGCCATTCGGCCCATCGTGTCCGTGCCGGCCGACCAAGAGCTACCCAGCCTAATCCCACTTTCCAGCTCTCGGTCCGTAGCCCTGTAGGTTACGGCACTTCAGGTGCACATCCAAATACTTTTTAAATGTGGTGAGGGTTTCTGCCTCTACCACCCTTTCAGGCAGTGAGTTCCAGACCCCCACCACCCTCTGGGTGAAGACATTTCCCCTCAAATCCCCTCGAAACCCCCTACCAATTAATTAAAATCTATGGTTGTTGATCCCTCTGCTAAGGGAAATAGGTCCTTTCTATCCCAGGCCCCTCATCATTTTATACACCTCAATTAAGTCTATCGGACAGACAGACTGCATGGGGAACAGGCTTCAGTCCTCATTCTGTGGAAGCGCTGGCTGCCAGTGTATTGATTCTCTGCGACCTTTTACCATATATGTGTATAAATGAACTTTCTGCCGAGGTCTGTTCCCCATTTCCTCTGGAATGTGCTGGTATTTCACACAGCTCTGCAACACAGCCCAAATAACAGCACGCTCATTGCTGCTTAACGACAGAGAGACGCACTGCAGGCAGCAAGGTCACGCTCACAGAACGGTCAAATATTTCATCCATCTTATACTCAAACCAGCATTTTGTAACTTCAAAAACAAATGTCACAAGAAGTCTGAGTCCACTTTGTTTGTCTTTAATCTTTCTCCTCTCTCTCTCGAAGGACTTGGCTCTCTCTCAACCAGCGCACAAGTCCATCACCGCTCACTGCCTCCAGCACCAAAATTAACTTGCATTTATACAGCGCCTTTAACAACAACAAATTGCGTTTATACAGCGTCTGTAACAACAACTTGAATTTATATAGCGCCTTTAACAACAAGTTGCGTTTATGTGGGGGGGGAGACATTCGCATTGTTTGTGCGAAACGTAAAGGGGGGGGGCACGCGCCATTTCTTTTGGCCCGGCTGCCTTACGTTGCCTGGGTGGCTCCGTGCCGCGATGGCGCAGCCCGGTACCCCGCATCCCCGGTATGGCGGCCCCTCGCCCCACTGCGGAGTTGGCAGTGCGCGCTCCCCGCTAACGGAAGCCGAGGGTCCCGTACTCGCGCCACCGCTACAGATTCTAAAGTATTCTGTGCGCCCCAGCGCGTGGGGCGGGCAGCCCGCTGATTTCCAGCACTTTCTCGCTCGTTTCCGGTGGGAGCGGCGTTGGTGGCGGGGGAGTGGGGGGGGGGAAGGGCGGGGCGGAGCGACTGTCGGGGGAGGGGCGGAGATGGGGGCGGGGCAGAGCGACTGTTGGGGGAGGGGCAGCGTGACTGTTGGGGGAGGGGCAGAGATGGGGGCGGGGCAGTGCGACTGTTGGGGGAGGGGCAGCGTGACTGTTGGGGGAGGGGCAGAGATGGGGGCGGGGCAGTGCGACTGTTGGGGGAGGGGCAGAGGTGGGGGCAGAGCAGAGCGACTGTTGGGGGAGGGGCGGAGGTGGTGGCGGGGCAGCGTGACTGTTGGGGGAGGGGCAGAGGTGGGGGTGGGGCAGCGTGACTGTTGGTGGAGGGGCAGAGTTGGGGGCGGGGCAGCGTGACTGTTGGGGGAGGGGCAGAGGTGGGGGCAGGGTAGAGGTGGGGGCGGGGCAGAGCGACTGTTGGGGGAGGGGCAGAGGTGGGGGCGGGGCAGCGTGACTGTTGGGGGAGGGGCAGAAGTGGGGGTGGGGCAGCGTGACTGTTGGTGGAGGGGCAGAGTTGGGGGCGGGGCAGCGTGACTGTTGGGGGAGGGGCAGAGGTGGGGGCGGGGTAGAGGTGGGGGCGGGGCAGAGCGACTGTTGGGGGAGGGGCAGAGGTGGGGGCGGGGCAGCGTGACTGTTGGGGGAGGGGCAGAAGTGGGGGCGGGGCAGCGTGACTGTTGGGGGAGGGGCAGAGGTGGGGGCGGGGCAGAGCGACTGTTGGGGGAGGGGCAGAGGTGGGGGCGAGGCAGAGCGACTGTTGGGGGAGGGGCGGAGGTGGGGGCGGGGCAGCGTGACTGTTGGGAGAGGGGCAGAGGTGGGGGCGAGGCAGAGCGACTGTTGGGGGAGGGGCGGAGGTGGGGGCGGGGCAGCATGACTGTTGGGGGAGGGGCGGAGGTGGGGGCGGGGCGGAGGTGGGGGCGGGGCAGAGCGACTGTTGGGGGAGGGGCAGAGCAGCCATCATAAAAGGGAGCGCCGCTGCGGGGCCAGCAGGCAATTTAGTGCCAAACACTGGGCCACCAGGGAAGGTTTCGGCCGGGCCAGCAGCCTGGCACTCAATAGGGAGATGGAGGGGTTGATGGGCGCCATTGTCGGGCCTACCTGTCAGTTGGCCGACAACTAACACAAAATGGCGGCCTGCGGCAGTGCGCCCTCCCCTCTAAGGGCGGACGCGCCGCCCAGCCACAAGATGGATCCCGCCGGAGAAACACTGTCCGGGGCACCGGCGGATTGGAGACGTTCTGTGCCGGGAAAATCCACCAGGGCCATTTTCAAAATGGCGGGCACCTCCTAGCCGACCGCGCGGCGATTGCTCACCGGCCCATGGGCGCTGATCTCAGGCGCCTAATGTTCGTATTGAAAGGGGCAATTTTGGCCTCCCGCGGGTTGAAACGTCACTCTGGATAGCTTGGGATTGAATCCTGAAATTCTTTGTGGCCGGGCATCGGACCAGGAATAACCACAAACGCTTGTCATTTAAACCAAAGCAGGCTCACTAATGTCTCTCAGGGAACCCTGGTGGGTTTGACCTACACGTGACCCGAGTTCACGTTACGAGCTTGAATCTTAACGCCCATCCATGTGATCGCACCAAAGCAGCGAGGCAACAAGGCACGGCAATAAATGTGGCCTTGCCAGAGTCGCCCACATCTCGTGTATCAATAAAAAAACATGTATCTCGACTCGGAGATCTCTAACTTCCTTCATTTTTGTTCTCCCAATTGTTTCTCCAAAACAACTTGCATTTATATAGCGCCTTTCACAACCTCAGGACGTCCCAAAGTGCTTTACAGCCAATGAAGTACCTTTGGGAGTGTAGTCACTGGTGTAATGTGGGAAATGCAGCAGACAATTTGCGCACAGCAAGCTCCCACACACACAGCAACGTGATAATGACCAGATAATCTGTTTCTGTTATGTTGTTTCAGGGATAAATATTGGCCCCAGGACACCGGGGATAACTCCCCTGCTCTTCCTCGAAACAGTGGCATAGGATCTTTTACGTCCACCTGAGAGAGCAGACGGGACCTCTGTTTAACGTCTCATATGAATGACGGCACCTCCGACAGTGCAGCATTCCCTCAGTACTGCCCCTCTGACAGTGCGTCGCTCCCTCAGTACTGCCCCTCCAACAATGCTGCGCTCCCTCAGTACTGCCCCTCCGACAGTGCGGCGCTCCCTCAGTACTGCTCCTCCGACAGTGCACCGCTCCCTCAGCACTGTCCCTTTGACAGTACGGCGCTCCCTCAGTACTGCACTGGAGTGACTGCCTGGAATTTTGTGTTGAAATCTCCGGCCCTGACTGCTCCCAGAACACAGATCCTCGGCCACAGGGTGCCCTCCAGTACCACACCGAGTGGCAATTCGTCACGTGTGGGTCCAGGCATTGAGTGTGGGCACAATCGTGGATCGTGTATTGTAGCCAAGCCTGAGTCCGACCTCACCCGCATTGCCTACGTTCGCATAATCCGGACATTTAGCGTCTAATTGGCTGATGCCATTACCTGCAAATGTCATAATGGGAAAGTGCTGGGAAATGATCATAGTTTACTCATGGCTGGTAGAGGGGAGCGAGAAAAGAGGGGCGAGAGTGTGAGGGGGGAGAGAGTGAGGGGGAGAGAACACGAGAAGGGAGAGAACATAAGAACATAAGAATTAGGAGCAGGAATCGGCCATTTAGCCCCTCGAGCCGCCATTCAATGAGATCATGGCTGATCTTCGACCTCAACTCCACTTTCCCGCCTGATCCCCATATCCCTGGATTCCCTTAATATCCAAAAATCTATCGATCTCTGTTAAAAAAGAAGGGAGAGAGAAAACAGGGAATTATAGACCGGTCAGCCTGACCTCAGTAGTGGGTAAAATGATGGAATCAATTATTAAGGATGTCATAGCAGCGCATTTGGAAAATGGTGACATGATAGGTCCAAGTCAGCATGGATTTGTGAAAGGGAAATCATGCTTGACAAATCTTCTGGAATTTTTCCAGTAGAGTGGACAAAGGAGAACCAGTTGATGTGGTATATTTGGACTTTCAGAAGGCTTTCGACAAGGTCCCACACAAGAGATTAATGTGCAAAGTTAAAGCACATGGGATTGGGGGTAGTGTGCTGACGTGGATTGAGAACTGGTTGTCAGACAGGAAGCAAAGAGTAGGAGTAAATGGGTACTTTTCAGAATGGCAGGCAGTGACTAGTGGGGTACCGCAAGGTTCTGTGCTGGGGCCCCAGCTGTTTACATTGTACATTAATGATTTAGACGAGGGGATTAAATGTAATATCTCCAAATTTGCGGATGACACTAAGTTGGGTGGCAGTGTGAGCTGCGAGGAGGATGCTATGAGGCTTTAGAGTGACTTGGATAGGTTAGGTGAGTGGGCAAATGCATGGCAGATGAAGTATAATGTGGATAAATGTGAGGTTATCCACTTTGGTGGTAAAAACAGAGAGACAGACTATTATCTGAATGGTGACACATTAGGAAAAGGGGAGGTGCAACGAGACCTGGGTGTCATGGTACATCAGTCATTGAAGGTTGGCATGCAGGTACAGCAGGCGGTTAAGAAAGCAAATGGAATGTTGGCCTTCATAGCGAGGGGATTTGAGTACAGGGGCAGGGAGGTGTTGCCACAGTTGTACAGGGCCTTGGTGAGGCCACACCTGGAGTATTGTGTACAGTTTTGGTCTCCTAACTTGAGGAAGGACATTCTTGCTATTGAGGGAGTGCAGCGAAGATTCACCAGACTGATTCCCGGGATGGTGGGACTGACCTATCAAGAAAGACTGGATCAACTGGGCTTGTATTCACTGGAGTTCAGAAGAATGAGAGGGGACCTCATACAAACGTTTAAAATTCTGACGGGTTTAGACAGGTTAGATGCAGGAAGAATGTTCCCAATGTTGGGGAAGTCCAGAACCAGGGGTCACAGTCTAAGGATAAGGGGTAAGCCATTTAGGACCGAGATGAGGAGAAACTTCTTCACCCAGAGAGTGGTGAACCTGTGGAATTCTCTACCACAGAAAGTAGTTGAGGCCAATTCACTAAATATATTCAAAAGGGAGTTAGATGAAGTCCTTACTACTCGGGGGATCAAGGGGTATGGTGAGAAAGCAGGAAGGCGGTACTGAAGTTTCATGTTCAGCCATGAACTCATTGAATGGCGGTGCAGGCTAGAAGGGCTGAATGGCCGACTCCTGCACCTATTTTCTATGTTTCTATGAATATACTCAACGACTGAGACTCCACAGCCCTCTGGGGCAGAGAATTCCAAAGATTCACCACGCTCTGAGTGAAGAAGTTTCTCCTCATCTCAGTCCTAAATGGCCGACCCCTTATCCTGAGACTGTGATCCCTGGTTCTAGACTCCCCAGCCCGGGGGAAACACCCTCCCTGCATCTACCCTGTCAAGCCCTGTAAGAATTGTGCATGTTTCAATGAGATCACCTTTCATTCTTCTAAACTCCAGAGAATATCGGCCTAGTCTGCTCAATCTCTCCTCATAAGACCATCCCCCCAGCCCAGGAATCAGTCTGGTGAACCTTCGTTGCCCTCCCACTGTGGCAAGTATTTCCTTCCTTAAGTAAGGAGACCAGAATTGTACACAATACTCCAGGTGTGGTCTCACCAGGGCCCTGAATAATTGTAGCAAGACATCTTTACTCTTATACTCTAAACCTCCTGTAATAAAGGCCAACATACCATTTGCTTTAAACACTTGCTGTACCCGCAGGTTAACTTTCAGTGATTGGTGTTCAAGGACAGAGAGAGAGTGAGAACACAAGAGGGAGAAGAGAGAGAACACGAGAGGGAGAGAGAGAACGAGAGGGAGAGAAAGAGAGAACATGAGAAGAGTGAGAAAGAATAAGAGAGAGAGAGAGAACATGAGAGGAGAGAGAGAGAACACAAGAGAGAGAGAAAACACGAGAGAGAACACGAGGGAGGAGAGAGAGAAAAGATGAGGGAGGATAGAGAGAGAGAATGAGAGAGAGAGAGAGAGAACACAAGGGAGGAGAGAACACGAGAGGCGAGAGAGAGAAGACGAGGGAGGAGAGAGAGAGAGAGAAGACGAGGGAGGAGAGAGAGAGAGAGAGAGAAGACGAGGGAGGAGAGAGAGAGAGAGAGAGAGAGAGAGAGAGAAGACGAGGGAGGAGAGAGAGAGAGAGAGAGAGAGAGAGAAGACGAGGGAGGAGAGAGAGAGAGAGAAGACGAGGGAGAGAGAGAGAGAGAAGACGAGGGAGGAGAGAGAGAGAGAGAGAGAAGACGAGGGAGGAGAGAGAGAGAGAGAGAGAGAGAAGACGAGGGAGGAGAGAGAGAGAGAGAAGACGAGGGAGGAGAGAGAGAGAGAAGACGAGGGAGGAGAGAGAGAGAGAAGACGAGGGCGGAGAGAGAGAGAGAGAGAAGACGAGGGCGGAGAGAGAGAGAGAGAGAGAGAAGACGAGGGAGGAGAGAGAGAGAGAGAAGACAGAGGGAGAGAGAGAGAGAGAGAGAGAGAGAAGACGAGGGAGGAGAGAGAGAGAGAAGACGAGGGCGGAGAGAGAGAAGACGAGGGAGGAGAGAGAGAAGACGAGAGAGAGAGAGAGAGAGAGAAGACGAGGGAGGAGAGAGAGAAGACGAGGGAGGAGAGAGAGAGAGAGAAGACGAGGAGAGAGAGAGAGAGAGAGAAGACGAGGGAGGAGAGAGAGAGAGAAGGCGAGGGAGAGAGAGAGAGAGAGAGAGAGAGAGAGAGAGAGAGAGAGAGAGAGAGAGAAGACGAGAGAGGAGAGAGAGAAGACGAGGGAGGAGAGAGAGAGAGAAGACGAGGGAGAGAGAGAGAGAGAGAGAGAGAAGACGAGGGAGGAGAGAGAGAGAGAGAGAGAAGACGAGAGAGAGAGAGAGAGAGAGAGAGAGAGAAGACGAGGGAGAAGAGAGAGAGAGAGAGAGAAGACGAGGGAGGAGAGAGGGAGAGAGAAGACGAGGGAGGAGAGAGAGAGAGAAGACGAGGGCGGAGAGAGAGAAGACGAGAGAGAGAGAGAGAGAGAGAGAGAGAGAGAGAGAAGACGAGGGAGGAGAGAGAGAGAGAGAAGACGAGGGCGGAGAGAGAGAGAGAAGACGAGGGAGGAGAGAGAGAGAGAGAGAAGACGAGGGCGGAGAGAGAGAGAGAGAGAAGACGAGGGAGGAGAGAGAGAGAGAAGACGAGGGAGAGAGAGAGAGAGAGAGAGAGAGAAGACGAGGGAGGAGAGAGAGAGAGAAGACGAGGGAGGAGAGAGAGGGAGAAGACGAGGGCGGAGAGAGAGAAGACGAGGGAGGAGAGAGAGAGAGAGAAGACGAGGAGAGAGAGAGAGAGAGAGAGAGAGAGAGAAGACGAGGGAGTTGAGAGAGAGAGAAGACGAGGGAGGAGAGAGAGAGAGAGGGAGAGAGAAGACGAGGGAGGAGCGAGATTGAGAGAAGACGAGGGAGGAGAGAGAGAGAGAGAAGACGAGGGAGGAGAGAGAGAGAGAGAGAGAGAAGACGAGGGAGGAGAGAGAGAGAGAGAAGACGAGGGAGGAGAGAGAGAGAGAGAGAGAGAAGACGAGGGAGGAGAGAGAGAGAGAGAAGACGAGGGAGGAGAGAGAGAGAGAGAGAGAAGACGAGGGAGGAGAGAGAGAGAGAGAAGACGAGGGAGGAGAGAGAGAGAGAGAGAGAGAAGACGAGGGAGGAGAGAGAGAGAGAGCGAGAGAGAAGACGAGGGAGGAGAGAGAGAGAGAGAGAGAGAAGACGAGGGAGGAGAGAGAGAGAGAGAAGACGAGGGAGGAGAGAGAGAGAGAAGACGAGGGAGGAGAGAGAGAGAGAGAGAGAGAGAAGACGAGGGAGGAGAGAGAGAGAGAGAGAGAGAAGACGAGGGAGGAGAGAGAGAGAGAGAAGACGAGGGAGGAGAGAGAGAGAGAGAAGACGAGGGAGGAGAGAGAGAGAGAGAGAGAGAAGACGAGGGAGGAGAGAGAGAGAGAGCGAGAGAGAAGACGAGGGAGGAGAGAGAGAGAGAGAGAGAGAAGACGAGGGAGGAGAGAGAGAGAGAGAAGACGAGGGAGGAGAGAGAGAGAGAGAGAGAAGACGAGGTTGGAGAGAGAGAGAGAGAAGACGAGGGAGGAGAGAGAGAGAGAGAGAAGACGAGGGAGGAGAGAGAGAGAGAGAGAGAGAGAAGACGAGGGAGGAGAGAGAGAGAGAGAAGACGAGGGAGGAGAGAGAGAAGACGAGAGAGAGAGAGAGAAGACGAGGGAGAGAGAGAGAGAGAGAAGACGAGGGAGGAGAGAGAGAAGACGAGAGAGAGAGAGAGAGAGAGAAGACGAGGGAGAGAGGGAGAGAGAGAGAGAGAGAAGACGAGGGAGAGAGAGAGAGAGAGAAGACGAGGGAGAGAGAGAGAGAGATTTTTCGAGGGTTATGTAGCAGGAGCCTGGTGTGGTGGAGGAGGGCTGAGTGAGGACTGTGTCGGTGTGCTGACAGCCACGGATCAATGATCGAGCCCTCGGGCTCCGGCGAAGGCCAGGATGATGGTGAGGAGTGACTGAGGCTGGCTGCATACACAGCTCAGGGGCAGCGAGCGCACAGTGGAAAGTCTGACTTGCAGCAAATGGAATTTAGTCCCCAGGCTCACTCTGAACTCAAATAAAATGCTGAAAGCCAGGTCTCTCGTTCAGGTTTGTGATGCCAAATCTTCCTGCCAGTTACTTTGAGAAAAGATGAGGCCCTTTTCCCAACATACGGACTCATGCTCGAGTTTAGCTATGTGCGCCTTGGGGGTCCACAGCCAAGGGGCCTTTAAAATGTATTTGTGAGCATGAACAGCGAGTATCCGCAAACTGGGGTATAATAATTTGGGCTCCCTCCCTCACCCAAATGTAAATGCATCAGAAGGTCATTGGTTCAATTCCAACTCCAGAGTCTTGAACGCATAATACAGGCTGTCACTCCCAGTGCAGTACTGAGGGAGCGCCGCACTGTCGGAGGGGCAGTACTGAGGGAGCGCCGCACTGTCGGAGGGGCAGTGCTGAGGGAGCGCCGCACTGTCGGAGGGGCAGTACTGAGGGAGCGCCGCACTGTCGGAGGGGCAGTACTGAGGGAGCGCCGCACTGTCGGAGGGGCAGTACTGAGGGAGCACCCCACTGTCGGAGGGGCAGTGCTGAGGGAGTGCCGCACTGTCAGAGGGGCAGTGCTGAGGGAGCGCCGCACTGTCGGAGGGGCAGTACTGAGGGAGCGCCGCACTGTCGGAGGGGCAGTGCTGAGGGAGCGCCGCACTGTCGGAGGGGCAGTACTGAGGGAGCGCCCCACTGTCGGAGGGGCAGTGCTGAGGGAGCGATGCACTGTCAGACGTGCCATCTTTCGGGTGAGACGTTAAACCGAGGCCCCATCTGCTCTCTCAGGTGGATGTAAAAGATCCCGCGGCACTATTTCTAAGAAGAGCAGGGGAGTTCTCCCCGGTGTCCTGGGGCCAATATTTATCCCTCAACCCACATCACTAAAACAGATTATCTGGTCATTATCACATTGCTGTGTGTGGGAGCTTGCTGTGTGCAAATGGGCTGCCACGTTTCCCCTTCAAAAAGTACTTCATTGGCTGTAAAGCGCTTTGGAACATCCTGAGGTCATGAAAGGCGCTATATAAATGCAAGTCTTTCTTTTATACTCTTTCGTTTGACCTTCGTGTCTTCTTATGGGCCTATACTCTCAGGAAATTTGAAGGATGAGAGGTGATCTCATTGAAACATACAACATTCTTACAGGGATTGACAGGGTAGATGCAGGGAGGATGTTTCCCCCGGGCTGGGGGGGTCTAGAACCAGGGGTCACAGTCTCAGGATAAGGGGTCGGCCATTTAGGACTGAGATGACGAGGAATTTCTTCACTCAGAGGGTGGTGAATCTTTGGAATTCTCTACCAATCTGTAGATGCTGAATCGCTGGGTATATTCAAGACTGGGATCAATAGATTTTTGGAGTCTAAGGTATTCAAGGGATATGGAGATCAGGCAGGGAAGTGGAGTTGAGGCCAGAATCAGATCAGCCGTGATCTTATTGAATGGCGGAGCAGGCTCGAGGGGCCGTATGGCCGACTCCTGCTCCTATTTCTTGTGTTCTTGCAATGAATTTCTGTCATGAGGCATCATAGCCTAATCCTGTCTTCACCGGACGTTCTTTCTTACAGGATCCACTGGGTAGCATTCGGGATTGGGAATTTTTTGCCTCCTCGATAGTTTAGGCCAATTGAAATCTCTGAACTACTGTTCTGGCTGAGATCATCTTGGTTCATTCTAGCTCAACATTCTACTGGGTACTGTGCTGTTCTTGGAATTACGCAGTATTTACAGCCCAGGAATTGGCCATTGGCCCCACCGCTCCGTGCCGGGGATTATGCTCCACTCCAGACCCTTCCCACCCCTCTCCATCTCACCCCATCACCATATCCTTCTATTCCTTTCTCCCTCATGTGTTTATCCAGCTTCCCCTTAAATGCATCGATACTATTCACCTCAACCCCTCCCTGTGGCAGCGAGTTCCACATTCTCACCACTCTCTGGGGAAAGAAGTTTCTCCTGAATTCCCCATTGGATTTCTTGGTGACTATCTTATATCGATGGCCTCTAGTTATGCTCTTCCCCACAAGTGGAAACATTCTCTCTACATCTACCCTATCCAATCCTCTCATAATTTTAAAGACCGTTATCAAGTCATCTCTCAGTCTTCTCTTTTGTTGAGAGAAATGCCCCCGCCTATTCAGTCTTTCCTGATAGCTGCAAGCTCTCAGTCCTGGTGTCATCCATGTAAAACTTTATTACACTTTCTCCAGTGCCTCTATATCCAGTACATATCCTCATTCAATGCTTATGTTACTCCAGACTCGACTATTCCAACGCTCTCGTAACCAGCCTCCCACCTTCCACGTCTGTAAACATTAGATCATCCAAAACTCGGCTGCCCCGTGTCCTAACTCACACCGAGTCCCGCTCACTCATCACCCCCTGTGCTCGCTGCCCTGTGTCCTAACTCACACCAAGTCCTGCTCACCCATCACCCCCTGTGCTCGCTGCCCCGTGTCCTAACTCACACCAAGTCCTGCTCACCCATCACCCGCTGTGCTCGCTGCCCCGTGTCCTAACTCACACCGAGTCCCGCTCACTCATCACCCCCTGTGCTCACTGCCCCGTGTCCTAACTCACACCGAGTCCCGCTCACTCATCACCCCCTGTGCTCGCTGCCCTGTGTCCTAACTCACACCAAGTCCTGCTCACCCATCACCCTCTGTGCTTACTGCCCCGTGTCCTAACTCGCACTGAGTCCCGCTCACCCATCACCCCCTGTGCTCGCTGCTCCGTGTCCTAACTCACACCGAGTCCCGCTCACTCATCACCCCCTGTGCTCGCTGCCCTGTGTCCTAACTCACACCAAGTCCTGCTCACCCATCACCCTCTGTGCTCACTGCCCCGTGTCCTAACTCGCACCGAGTCCCGCTCACCCATCACCCCCTGTGCTCGCTGCCCTGTGTCCTAACTCACACCAAGTCCTGCTCACCCATCACCCACTGTGCTCGCTGCCCCGTGTCCTAACTCGCACTGAGTCCCGCTCACCCATCACCCCCTGTGCTCGCTGCCCCGTGTCCTAACTCGCACCGAGTCCCGCTCACCCATCACCCCCTGTGCTCGCTGCCCCGTGTCCTAACTCGCACTGAGTCCCGCTCACCCATCACCCCCTGTACTCGCTGCCCCGTGTCCTAACTCACACCAAATCCCGCTCACCCATCCCCCTTCTGCTCGCTGACCAACATTGGCTCCCGGTCCGGCAACGCCTCGATTTAAAAATTCCCATCCTTGTTTTCAAATCCCTTTGTGGCCTTGCCCCCTCCCTCACTCTGTAATCTCTTACAGCCCTACAACCCTCCGAGACCTCTGCTCCCCTCCAATTCCGGCCTCTTGCGCATCCCCTGATTTCCATCACTCCGCCATTGTTGGCCGTGCCTTCAGCTGCCTGGGTCCCAAGCTCTGGAATTCCCTCCCTAAACCCTCTCCGCTTCTCCCTCCTCCTTTAAGATGCTCTTTAAGCCCTACTCCTTGGGCCAATATCTTGCCCTAATATCACCTTATGCGGCTTGGCGTGAAATTGTCCCTGATTAACGCTCCTGTGAAGCGCCTTGAGGAGGGTTCTCGATGTTAACGGCGCTGCATGGCTGCACATTGCTGCTGTATCAGCTGACGGACTGTTGGCCCAACCCTTCTGGCCTTGACGAGGAGTCACGCAGCGTGACATGCTGAGGTGTCACCGTCGCCGAGCGCTTGGGAAAAGAAGCGCTCAACGTTTTCAGGCCCCATAATCGCTGGAAACGAAGGAGATTTAATCACAAGCGGAAAGGAACGGCGACACTATTAATAAAGCAACAGGAAGTGGACCAATTGGCAACGAGGGCCTCAGGCCCTGAGAACAGGAAGTGCAGGCACGGTTTCCATGGTGACTTCAGCTCGTTAAATTCTCATGGGGAACTTACGGAATTACAAACGTGAACCTTTCCCAACACAACTCAAGAAAAAAAAAATAAATTAAATACGCTTATATTATGTTAAGATTAATGCAAGCCGTATTTTATTTTTTCTTAAAGGAGAAGATTTTTGCCGTCGCCCAGCAGTCAGCACTCTCGCCTCTGAGTCAGAAGGTTGTGGGTTCAAGTCACACTCCAGGGACTTGGAGAAAAATCCAGGCTGACATTCCCAGTGCAGTGCTGAGGGAGCGCCGCACTGTCGGAGGGGCAGTACTGAGGGAGCGCCGCACTGTCGGAGGAGCAGTGCTGAGGGAGCGCCGCACTGTCGGAGGGGCAGTGCTGAGGGAGCGCCGCACTGTCGGAGGGGCAGTGCTGAGGGAGTGCTACACTGTCGGAGGGGCAGTACTGAGGGAGCGCCGCACTGTCGGAGGGGCAATTCTGAGGGAGCGCCGCACTGTCGGAGGGGCAGTGCTGAGGGAGCGCCGCACTGTCGGAGGGGCAGTGCTGAGGGAGTGCTACACTGTCGGAGGGGCAGTACTGAGGGAGCGCCGCACTGTCGGAGGGGCAGTACTGAGGGAGTGCTACACTGTCGGAGGGGCAGTACTGAGGGAGCGCCGCACTGTCGGAGGGGCAGTACTGAGGGAGCGCCGCACTGTCGGAGGGGCAGTACTGAGGGAGCGCCGCACTGTCGGAGGGGCAGTACTGAGGGAGCGCCGCACTGTCAGAGGGGCAGTACTGAGGGAGCGCCGCACTGTCAGAGGTGCCGTCGTTCAGATGAGACGTTAAACTGAGGCCCCATCTGCTCTGTCAGGTGGACGTAAAAGGTCCCATGGCAATTTGTCTCACCAAGGTGGGGAACAAAAGTAACCTGACCAATCCAATGATTCCCACTAGAAGGCCCTCATATGGCAATTAAACATAGAACAATGTTGGAAGACACACAGCAGGTCAGGCAGCACCTGTGGCGAGAGAAACAGAGTTAGCGTTTGGGGTCAATGACCTTTCGTCTGAACTGAAAGAAAGAAGGAAAGACTTGCATTTATATAGCGCCTTGCAGCCAATTTGCACACAGCAAGCTCCTACAAACAGCAATGTGATAATGACCAGATAATCTGTTTTTGTTATGTTGATTGTGTCATGTATCTCACATTACTGTATATAACTGTATCTTACCATGCTATACATGACTGTAACTGGATATGACCTGTAACAATAAGCATACCTTACCACCAGGGGTGCACTTGCAGGAGACACTCCATACCTGTCCCACTGAGGTATATAAAGGGAGGTCTCGGGCAAGTGCGGGACTGGAGAGCTGGAATTAAAGGTGCAGGTCCTGAGTGACCTTGACTTCAGCCTGTGTCTCGTGTAAGTCAGTACATTAGAGTCAGGACTTAACAGTGGCGACGAGTTACGGGATCACAGAATCCACAGAATGGCTACCAACAGCTCAGATGAGAAATACAATGCTGGAGACAATTGGGATGACTTTATAGAAAGGCTCCAGCAAAGCTTTGTGACCAAAGACTGGCTGGGCGACGATAAGGCAGACAAGAGAAGAGCCCATCTCTTGACCAGCTGTGGCTCGAAAACTTACGCTTGAATGAAAGACCTGCTGGCACCTGAGAAACCAGCAAGCAAGTCGTTTGAGGAGTTGAGCACACTGGTGAGAGACCACCTGAAGCCAGCGAGCAGCCTACACACGGCCAGACACAGGTTCTACAACTACAGACGCTGTGTGGGCCAAAGCATACCCGACTTCGTGGCGGAGCAGCGCTCCCTCAGTACTGCCTCTCCAACAGTGCGGCATTGCCTCAGTACTACCCCTCCGACAGTGCGGCACTCCCTCAGTACTGCCCCTCCAACAGTGCGGCGCTCCCTCAGTACTGCCCCTCCGACAGTGCGGCGCTCCCTGAATACTACTCTCCGACAATGTGGCGCTCCCTCAGTACTAGCCTCCGACAGTGCGGTGCTCCCTCAGTACTGTCCCTCCGACAGTGCGGTGCTCCCTCAGTACTAGCCTCCGACAGTGCGGTGCTCCCTCAGTACTGTCCCTCCGACAGTGCGGTGCTCCCTCAGCACTGCCCCTCCGACAGTGCGGCGCTCCCTCAGTACTGCCCGTCCGACAGTGTGCCGCTCCCTCAGTACTGCCCCTCCGACAGTGCGGCGCTCCCTCAGTACTGCCCCTCCGACATTGCGGCGCTCTCTCAGTACTGCCCCTCCGACAGTGCGACGCTCCCTCAGTACTGCCTCTCCAACAGTGCGGCACTCCCTCAGTACTGCCCCTCCGACAGTGCGGCACTCCCTCAGTGCTGCCCCTCCGACAGTGCGGCACTCCCTCAGTACTGCCCCTCCAACAGTGCGGCGCTCCCTCAGTACTGTCCCTCCGACAGTGCGGTGCTCCCTCAGCACTGCCCCTCCGACAGTGCGGCGCTCCCTCAGTACTGCCCGTCCGACAGTGTGCCGCTCCCTCAGTACTGCCCCTCCGACAGTGCGGCGCTCCCTCAGTACTGCCCCTCCGACATTGCGGCGCTCTCTCAGTACTGCCCCTCCGACAGTGCGACGCTCCCTCAGTACTGCCTCTCCAACAGTGCGGCACTCCCTCAGTACTGCCCCTCCGACAGTGCGGCACTCCCTCAGTGCTGGCCCTCCGACAGTGCGGCGCTCCCTCAGTACTGCCCCTCCAACAGTGCGGCGCTCCCTCAGTACTAACCTCCGACAGTGCGGTGCTCCCTCAGCACTGCCCCTCCGACAGTGCGGCATTCCCTCAGTACTGCCCCTCCGACAGTGCGGCATTGCCTCAGTACTACCCCTCCGACAGTGCGGCACTTCCTCAGTACTGCCCCTCCGACAGTGCGGCACTCCCTCAGTACTGCCCCTCCAACAGTGCGGCGCTCCCTCGATACTACTCTCCGACAATGTGGCGCTCCCTCAGTACTAACCTCCGACAGTGCGGTGCTCCCTCAGCACTGCCCCTCCGACAGTGCGGCACTCCCTCAGTACTGCCCCTCCAACAGTGTGGCGCTCCCTCACTACTAACCTCCGACAGTGCGGTGCTCCCTCAGTCCTACCCCTCCGACAGTGCGGCACTCCCTCAGTACTGCCCCTCTGACAGTGCGGCGCTCCCTCAGTACTGCCCCTCCAACAGTGCGGCTCTCCCTCAGTACTGCCCCTCCGACAGTGCCGAGCTCCCACAGTACTGCCCCTCCGACAGTGCGGTGCTCCCTTAGTACTGTCCCTCCGACAGTGCAGCGATCCCTCAGTACTGCCCCTCCGACAGTGCGGCGCTCCCTCAGTACTGCCCCTCCGACAGTGCGGTGCTCCCTCAGTACTGTCCCTCCGACAGTGCAGCGATCCCTCAGTACTGCCCTCCGACAGTGTGGTGCTCCCTCAGTACTGCCCTCCGACAGTGTGGTGCTCCCTCAGTACTAGCCTGCGACAGTGTGGTGCTCCCTCAGTACTAGCCTGCGACAGTGTGGTGCTCCCTCAGTACTGCCCTCCGACAGTGCGGTGCTCCCTCAGTACTGCCCCTCTGACAGTACGGCGCTCCCTCAGTACTGCCCCTCTGACAGTACGGTGCTCCCTCAGTACTGCCCCTCTGACAGTACGGTGCTCCCTCAGTACTGCCCCTCTGACAGTACAGCGCTCCCTCAGTACTTACTGCCCCTCCAAAATCCGGTTGCAGATAATGAAAAACTGATACCGTTGGCTTAACCTTGCCTTGGAAGAGGAGGAAGGGAGGAGACTAACTTGCTTTCAAACAAAATGTAGGTGAGGGGTGAAATATGCAAGGAGGTGACGGCTTTGGAAAACGCAAACCTCAAGATGGGGTAGAACGAGGAATGATCAGCGAGAGCCCAGGGCAACAGCTGGAATCACTCATTCCCCCACCGAGGCAGATCACATCAATTTAATTCCCGTTCTGAACCTTTGAGGTCACACCACAAGAGTCAGCTTCATGCTGCAATGATCCTGGAAATAGCACAAGAGAGGCCATAAACAGTGCCGGGAAAAGGTGGAGACAGAGCAGCGGAGGATCGCAAGGCCATGAAATGTGAGTCAGCGGCTGTAATATATTTACTTCATGGGTTCTTTGCTTAAGAATTCATAGCAACACATTGCTATTAAGAACTAGTTGGTTTATTTGCAAAAGGTTTAACAATCACACTACACATTATCGGTTCATCCACCAGGCTCACAACCACCTGCCCCATCGTGGATCCCCCGAACCCAACTGGCCGGGGTTTTATTGAGTCTTGTGAACATCACGTGACTGGCTAAGGCACTCCCAACTCAACAGCTCTACAAACCTGTGAGCGTACTCACATGGGCACACATTATAATGACAGGAGGTTGGGGAGGGGGGGCTGGAGGGGTGGGAGCCTGTAGAGAGGGACGGCACGTGGGGGAAACATAGAAAGTAGGTGCAGGAGTCGGCCATTCGGCCCTTTGAGCCTGCACCGCCATTCAATATGACCATGGCTGATCATGCAACTTCAGTATCCCTTTCCTGCTTTCTCTCCATACCCCTTGATCCCTTTAGCCGTAAGGGCCACATCTAACTTCCTTTTGAATATATCTAACGAACTGGCCTCAACAACTTTCTGTGGTAGAGAATTCCACAGGTTCACAATTCTCTGAGTGAAGAAGTTTCTCCTCATCTCGGTCCTAAATGGCTTACCCCTTATCCTTAGACTGTGACCCCTGGTTCTGGGCTTTCCCAACATCGGGAACATTCTTCCTGCATCTAACCTGTCCAATCCCGTCAGAATTTTATATGTTTCTATAAGATCCCCTCTCATTCTTCTAAATTCCAGTGAAGGTAATCCTAGTCGATCCAGTCTTTCTTCATATGTCAGTCCTGCCATCCGGGAATCAGTCTGGTGAACCTTCGCTGCATTCCCTCATTAACAAGAATGTCCTTCCTCAGATTAGGAGACCAAAACTGTACACAATATTCAAGGTGTGGCCTCACCAAGGCCCTGTACAACTTAGGTAAGACCTCCCTGCTCCTACACTCAAATCCTCTTGCTATGAAGGCCAACATGCCATTTGCCTTCTTCACCGCCTGCTGTACCTGCATGCCAACTTTCAGTGACTGATGTACCATGACACCCAGGTCTCTTTGCATCTGCCCTTTTCCTAATCTGTCACCATTGTGCCTTCCTGTATTTGCCACCAAAGTGGATAACCTCAAATTTATCTACATATTACTGCATCTGCCATGCATTTGCCCACTCACCTAACCTATCCAAGTCACCCTACTGAGGGAGTGCCGCACTGTCGGAGGGGCAGTACTGAGGGAGCGCTGCACTGTCGGAGGGGCAGTACTGAGGGAGTGCCGCACTGTCGGAGGGGCAGTACTGAGGGAGCGCTGCACTGTCGGAGGGGCAGTACTGAGGGAGTGCCGCACTGTCGGAGGGGCAGTACTGAGGGAGCGCTGCACTGTCGGAGGGGCAGTACTGAGGGAGCGCTGCACTGTCGGAGGGGCAGTACTGAGGGAGCGCCGCACTGTCGGAGGGGCAGTACTGAGGGAACGCCGCACTGTCGGAGGGGCAGTACTGAGGGAGCGCTGCACTGTCGAAGGGGCAGTACTGAGGGAGCGCTGCACTGTCGAAGGGGCAGTACTGAGGGAGCACCGCACTGTCGGAGGGGCAGTACTGAGGGAGCGCCGCACTGTCGGAGGGGCAGTACTGAGGGAGCGCCGCACTGTCGGAGGGGCAGTACTGAGGGAGCGCCGCACTGTCGGAGGGGCAGTACTGAGGGAGCGCCGCACTGTCGGAGGGGCAGTACTGAGGGAGCGCTGCACTGTCGAAGGGGCAGTACTGAGGGAGCGCTGCACTGTCGGAGGGGCAGTACTGAGGGAGTGCTGCACTGTCGGAAGGGCAATACTGAGGGAGCGCTGCACTGTCGGAGGGGCAGTAGTGAGGGAGTGCTGCACTGTCGGAGGGGCAGTAGTGAGGGAGTGCTGCACTGTCGGAGGGGCAGTAGTGAGGGAGTGCTGCACTGTCGGAGGGGCAGTAGTGAGGGAGTGCTGCACTGTCGGAGGGGCAGTACCGAGGTAGGCCCAGGCAGCTCTACAACTATTTTGGCAGAACCTGTAAATGAAATACAAATCAAATGCCCCCTTATTAAAAGGGGGCACCAAAACCAACAATTGAACAAATTAAACTTTAGACACTAACAGATCAAATTAAAATTTGGTTGCCGGGGGTGATGATGCACTCCAGTCCCTCCGGCGCCCACCTTTCGCGGAAGGCCGCAAGCGTACCGGTGGACACTGTGTGCTCCATCTCTAGGGACACCCTGGCTCGGATGTAACCGCGGAAGAGAGGCAGGCAGTCGGGCTGAACGACCCCCTCGACCGCCCGCTGCCTGGACCGGCTGATAGCCCCCTTGGCCAGGCCCAGGACCAGTCCTACGAGGAGGCCCTCCGACCTGCCCGCTCCCCTCCGCACAGGGTGCCCAAAGATCAGGAGTGTGGGACTGAATTGCAGCCAGAAATTGAGGAGCAGCCTCTTTAAATAATGGAACAGGGGCTGCAACCTCGTACATTCGATAAAAACGTGGAACACGGACTCTTCCAGACCGCCAACAGCTCTACAAACCTATGAGCATACTCACAGGTGCCTACATTACACCTCCCTAAACCGCCCTGCCTCTTTCTCCTCCTTCCTTAAAACCTACCTATCTGACCAAGCTTTTGGTTACCTGTCCTAATATCTCCTTATGTGGCTCGGTGTCAAATTTTGTCTGATAATCACCCCTGTGAAGCCCTTGAGATGTTTTTACTACACTAAAGGCACTATATAAATGCTGTTGATTCAAAGGAGTTGTGGGTCTTCAGAACAGGCACCTCAGTTAGAGGGCCAATTGGAGTGGAGAGAGTGACAGCGAATTGGAAGGAGACAAAGGTGGCCAGAGATGGACACAATCGCGATTGAGTGTCTGACGTCAATGTTGCAGGTTCACAGGGTCGGGTCAGGAGACCAACCAACTTATATCAAACACTTTGCGGCGAAGGTTAGGGACAGTCACACTCCCTTGGGACCCACTTATATCGAATGTAACAAGGCTGTGTTGAACAATTTATGGAATGTTAGACTAACGTTTGGGAGTTTATATTGGTTAGGGAGTTCTTAATCCACCGCCTCTCTCCTTGGGGTCCAGCCCCTCTCCCTTTTAAAAAAGAGGGAGAGAAAACAGGGAATTATAGACTGGTTAGCCTGACATCGGTAGTGGGGAAAATGTTGGAATCAATTATTAAAGATGTAATAGCAGTGCATTTGGAAAGCAGTGACAGGATCGGTCCAAGTCAGCATGGATTTATGAAAGGGAAATCATGCTTGACAAATCTTCTAGAATTTTTTGAGGATGTATCTAGTAGAGTGGACAAGGGAGAACCAGTGGATGTGGTGTATTTGGAATTTCAAAAGGCTTTTGACAAGGTCCCACACAAGAGATTAATGTGCAAAATTAAGGTACATGGTATTGGGGGTAATGTATTGACGTGGATAGAGAACTGGTTGGCAGACAGGAAGCAGAGTGTCAGAATAAACGGGTCCTTTTCAGAATGGCAGGCAGTGACGAGTTGGGTATCGCAAAGTTCAGTGCTGGGACCCCAGCTATTTACAATATACATTAATGATTTAGATGAAGGAACTGAATGTAGTATCTCCAAGTTTGCAGATGACACTAAGCTGGGTGGCAGTGTGATCTGTGAGGAAGACGCTCCCTCAGTACTACCCCTCCGACAGTGCGGCACTCCCTCAGCACCGCCCCTCCGACAGTGTGGTGCTCCCTCAACACCGCCCCTCCGACAGTGCGGCGCTCCCTCAGCACTGCCCCTCCGACAGTGTGGTGCTCCCTCAACACCGCCCCTCCGACAGTGCGGCGCTCCCTCAGCACTGCCCCTCCGACAGTGCGGCGCTCCCTCAGTACTGCCCCTCCGACAGTGTGGTGCTCCCTCAACACCGCCCCTCCGACAGTGCGGCGCTCCCTCAGCACTGCCCCTCCGACAGTGCGGCGCTCCCTCAGCACCGCCCCTCCGACAGTGCGGTGCTCCCTCAGCACTGCCCCTCTGACAGTGCGGCGCTCCCTCAGCACTGCCCCTCCGACAGTGCGGCGCTCCCTCAGACCTGCCCCTCCGACAGAGCGGCGCTCCCTCAGCACCGCCCCTCCGACAGTGCGGCGCTCCCTCAGTACTGCCCCTCTGACAGTGCGGCACTCCCTCAGACCTGCCCCTCCGACAGTGCGGCGCTCCCTCAGTACTGCCCCTCCGACAGTGCGGCGCTCCCTCAGTACTGCCCCTCTGACAGTGCGGCGCTCCCTCAGTACTGCCCCTCTGACAGTGCGGCGCTCCCTCAGTACTGCCCCTCCGACAGTGTGGTGCTCCCTCAACACCGCCCCTCCGACAGTGCGGCGCTCCCTCAGCACTGCCCCTCCGACAGTGCGGCGCTCCCTCAGCACCGCCCCTCCGACAGTGCGGTGCTCCCTCAGCACTGCCCCTCTGACAGTGCGGCGCTCCCTCAGCACTGCCCCTCCGACAGTGCGGCGCTCCCTCAGACCTGCCCCTCCGACAGAGCGGCGCTCCCTCAGCACCGCCCCTCCGACAGTGCGGCGCTCCCTCAGTACTGCCCCTCTGACAGTGCGGCACTCCCTCAGACCTGCCCCTCCGACAGTGCGGCGCTCCCTCAGTACTGCCCCTCTGACAGTGCGGCGCTCCCTCAGTACTGCCCCTCCGACAGTGCAGCGCTCCCTCAGTACTGCCCCTCTGACAGTGCGGCGCTCCCTCAGCACTGCCCCTCTGACAGTGCGGCACTCCCTCAGACCTGCCCCTCCGACAGTGCGGCGCTCCCGCAGCACTGCATTGGGAGTGTCAGCCTAGATTTAGGTGCTCAGGTCTCTGGAGTGGGGCTTGATCTCACGACCTTCTTACTCGGAGGAGAGAGTGCTGCCCACTGAGACACAGCTGAACTTCTCTATCCATTAATATTTGAGTCCAAGTTTAATTTTATGGCAGCAAGCGACTTTGCAAACAGAACTCACTTTCAGCGAACAAAAAAAAAGGTACATATAGTTCTGCCGAGAGCTTGAAGGCATTTATTGGAATAGTTAAACAGTGACTGTTTATAACCTCTGTGTTTAGCAGTGATGCAGGGAGGTATAATTGAAAACAGATGACGATTATATGTTAAGCAAGGTAGGAGAAAAACATTGTCGTCTCATAGTTGATTCTTCAGATCCCCCAGGCTGGAGAGTCTAGAACCAGGGGTCACAATCTCGGGGTAAGGGGTCGGCCATTTAAGGCTGAGATGAGGAGAAACTTCTTCACTCAGAGGGTGGTGGATGCTGAATATATTCAAGGTTCAGATCGATAGATTTTTGGATTCTTGGGGAATCGAGGGATCTGGGGATCGGGCGGGAAAGTGGAGTTGAGGTCGAAGATCAGCCATGATCTTATTGAATGGCGGAGCAGGCTCGAGGGGCCGAATGGCCGACTCCTGCTCCTATTTCTTATGTTTCTCTCTCCTGCAGCCTCCCTCTCTCCGTCTTTCTTGTGTGTCTTTCACTATTTTATTGATACCCAGACTGTGTCACTGAACTTTCCACTCTTGTCCCTTCTAAACTCCCAAAATATTCTCCGTCTATTTCCACCTCCGTAACATCGCCCATCTCCGCTCCTTACCTCAGCTCATCCGCTGCTGAAGCCCTCATCCATGCCTTTGTTACCTCCAGACTTGACTATTCCAACGCATTCCTGGCCAGTTTCCCACATTCTACCCGACATAAACTAGAGGTGATCCAAAACTCAGCTGCCACGTGTCCTAACTCGCACCAAGTCCCGCTCACCCATCACTCCTTGTGCCCATTGCCCCGTGTCCTAACTTGCACCGAGTCCCACTCACCCATCACCCCCTGTGCCCACTGCCCCGTGTCCTAACTTGCACCGAGTCCCGCTCACCCATCACCCCCTGTGCCCACTGCCCCATGTCCTAACTTGCACCGAGTCCCGCTCACCCATCACCCCCTGTGCCCACTGCCCCGTGTCCTAACTCGCACCGAGTCCCGCTCACCCATCACCCCCTGTGCCCACTGCCCCGTGTCCTAACTCGCACCGAGTCCCGCTCACCCATCACCCCATGTGCCCACTGCCCCATGTCCTAACTTGCACCAAGTCCCGCTCACTCATGACCCCCTGTGCCCGCTGCCCCGTGTCCTAACTCGCACTGAGTCCTGCTCACCCATTCCCCCCCTGTGCTCGCTGACCAACATTGGCTCCTGGTTAAGCAACGCCTCGATTTCAAAATTCTTATCCTTGTTTACAAATCCCTCCATGGCCCTCGCCCCCTCCCTATCTCTGTAATCTCCTCCAGCCCCACAACCCCCCGAGATGTCTGCACTCCTCTAACTCTGTCCTCTTGAGCAACCCTGATTATAATTGTTATGTATGTTAACTTTACTAGTGTGTAAGACGTGCCACCAGGGGGCGCACCTGTGGGAGACCCAAGGGTCACCTGCACACCCTGGGCAATCAGGCATAAAAGGAAGTCTATCATGCTGCCTCCTCACTCTGGTTACATTAAAGACTCCAAGGTTGCACAGTTTGAGCTTACAGTACACAGTCTTGTGGAGTTATTCTGAACATAACAATAATCGCTCCACCATCGGTGGCCGTGCCTTCTGTTGCCTGGGCCCCAAGCTCTGGAACTCCCTCCCTAAACCTCTCCGCCTCTCTCTCCTCCTTCAAGACGCTCCTTAAAACCTCCCTCTTTGACCAAGCTTTTGGTCACCTGCCCTAATTTCTTCTTATGTGGCTTGGTGTCAAATCTTTGTCCGATTCCGCTCCTGTGAAGCACCTTGGGAAGTTTTACTACGTTAAAGGCGCTATATAAATATAAACGGTTGCTGATGCAAATACTTCCTCCTCTCCCTTGCGTCCTTGCTGTGCTGAAACCAAAGCTCATCGGGCTGTCTCCGACTCTAACTCACCCTTTCCTGGTCCCTCACTACTGTGGAACCCCTCATCATCTCCAGCCACCCCCTTCCTTCAAACATCTGCAGCTTTTTAAAACTTGGCATCGCCCACTAACCACTTATTTAATCTTGTCTCCTGCTTTTCCAGTCTTGGTGTTGTCCTGGGCCACGGATCTTCACTCAACGTTATCGATAAATGTCTCCCACCCCAACGCCTCCTAGGTGTTTAAATGCAGACTGTAGGATTGTGTCAATCCACATTGAATCAGAAAGGCTCCCAGGATTCCAGCCCTGGTCCGTGTTGCATTAGTTGATCCGGGCCCCGAGCTCTGGCACTCCCTGCCTAAACCTCTCCGCCTCTCTCTCCTCCTTTAAGACGCTCCTTAAAACCCACCACTTTGGCCAAGCCTTTGGTCACCTGTCCCGATATCTCATTATTTCCGATTACGCTCCTGTGAGGCGTCTTGGGACATTTTACAATGTTAAAGGTTGTGGGAGCTTGCTGTGTGCAGATTGAGCTGCCGCGTTTCCCACATTACCACAGTGACTTCACTTCAAAAAGTACTTCATGGGCTGTAAAGCACTTTGAGACGTCCAGAGATTGTGAAAGGCGCTATAGAAATGCAAGTCCTTTTTTCTTTGTATTAATGTAGTTGTTGCACGCAGATCAGGGGGGGGGGGGGGGGGGAAGGGAATTTACAATTGGCCTCAGTGCCATTGGGATAGGGGTGGTGGAACAAATCCAGCCAGAGACCCACTGGTGAGCGTTTTTCAAGTTCCCCTTCCCCCTTACAGAAAAGTCTGCATTTCATAAGAACATAAGAAATAGGAGCAGGAGTTGGCCATTCGGCCCCTCGAGCCTGCTCCGCCATTCAATGAGATCATGGCTGATCTTCGACCTCAACTCCATTTTTCCGCCCGATCCCCATATCCCTCGATTCCCCCATCGTCCAAAAATCTATTGATCTCAGCCGTGAATGTATTCAGAGACTGAGCCTCCACAGCCCTCTGGGGCAGAGAATTCCAAAGATTCACCACCCTCTGAGTGAAGAAATTTCTCCCCATCTCAGTCCTAAATGGCCGACCCCTTATCCTGAGACTGTGACCCCTGGTTCTAGACTCCCCAGCCCGGGGGAAACATCCTCCCAGCATCTACCCTGTCAAGCCCTGTAAGAATTTTGTATGTTTCAATGAGATCACCTCTCATTCTTCTAAACTCCAGAGAATATAATTCAACAACAATTTATATAGCGAATTTAGTGTCATAAAATGTACCAGGGCACTTCACAGGAGCATTACTAAACATAATTTGACACCGATATCATAAGGAGCTATTAGGACAGGCTTGGTCAAAGTAGTCGGTTTTAAGGAGCGTTTTAAAGGAGGAGAGAGAGGCGGAGAGGTTTAGGGAGGTAGTTCCAGAGCTTGGGGCCCAGGCAACAGAAGGCACGGCCACCGATGGTGGAAAGATGAAAATCGGGGTGGGTCAAGGGGCCAGAATTAGAGGAGCGCAGAGATCTCGGGGGGTTGTGGGGCTGGAGGAGATTACAGAGATAGGGAGGGGCGAGGGCCATGGAGGGATTTGAAAACAAGGATGAGAATTTTGAAATCGAGGCGTTGCTTAACTGGGAGCCAATGTAGGTCAGCGAGCACAGGGGGTGATGGGTGAGCGGGACTCGGTGCGAGTTAGGACACGGGGCAGTGAGCACAGGGGGTGATGGGTGAGCGGGACTCGGTGTGAGTTAGGACACGGGGCAGCGAGCACAGGGGGTGATGGGTGAGCGGGACTCGGTGCGAGTTAGGACACGGGTCAGTGAGCACAGGGGGTGATTGGTGAGCGGGACTCGGTGTGAGTTAGGACACGGGGCAGCGAGCACAGGGGGTGATGGGTGAGCGGGACTGGGTGCGAGTTAGGACACGGGGCAGTGAGCACAAGGGGTGATGGGTGAGCGGGACTCGGTGCGAGTTAGGACACGGGCTGCCGATTTCAGGATCGGGTGATGCCCCCATAGTTAAACAGCCTGCCTGGCCCCACACATGAAAAGAAAGGCCACTCGGTCGAAGGTTGCTAGAAGACTTGGGGCTTCAGTAGAACATACACCCCAGCATAGGTCAGTGGCTCTGGGAGGTGAAGAGTCACTCACTCTGCAAAGTTATTAAACACACTGATAGAATGGACGGCTCGGGCTGGCGTGTGAGTGAATAACTGCCACAGACAGAGGGGAGGGCCGGGGGCTGGCAAGGGCTGAAACTCCCTCAGCTCAGTTGCATTTCCTCTGGTAATAAATCTCAAGGTGCGAGGCCCAGATCAGCAGCCCCGAGGGTGCAACCGGGTCCCAGGGTACAAAGCAGGGCCAAGGTTTCTGGTCTGCACAGGTATAATGGTCTGACACAGAACAGCCAGTTCCAATGTCGCAATCGTGTCCCTGAGCCTGGGGGGACCCCGTTAGTGTGGCATGCTGTAATGTACGCATCATCATCATCATCATCATAGGCAGTCCCTCGGAATCGAGGAAGACTTGCTTCCACTCTAAAAGTGAGTCCTGAGGTGATTGAACAATCCAATATGGGAATTACAGTCTCTGTCACAGGTGGAACAGACAGTGGTTGAGGGAAGGGGAGGGTGGGACTGGTTTGCCGCACGCTCCTTCCGCTGCCTGCGCTTGGTTTCTGCATGCTCTCGGCGACGAGGCTCGAGGTGCTCAGCGCCCTCCCGGATGCCCTTCCTCCACTTAGGGCGGTCTTTGGCCAGGGACTCCCAGGTGTCGGTGGGGATGTTGCACTTTATCAAGGAGGCTTTGAGGGTGCCCTTGTTTCCTCTGCCCACCTGGGGCTCGCTTGCCAAGTCGGAGTTCCGAGTAGAGCGCTTGCTTTGGGAGTCTTGTGTCTGGCATGCAAACAATGTGGCCCGCCCAACGGAGCTGGTCGAGTGTGGTCAGTGCTTTGATGCTGGGGATGTTGGCCTGGTCGAGGACGCTAACGTTGGTGCGTCTGTCCTCCCAGGGGATTTGTAGGATCTTGCGGAGACATCGTTGATGGTATTTCTCCAGCGACTTGAGGTGTCTACTGTACATGGTACTCTGAGCCATACAGGAGGGCGGGTATTACTATAGCCCTGTAGACCATGAGTTTGATGCCAGATTTGGTGAGTAAGCTCACAGGTTTGTGGAGCTGTTGAAAGTTGCAGCCCCTCTTCCAATATTTGAAGGGGCTGCTCGTCGTTTTCTGCTTGCACTTCAGTCCCACGCTCCTGATCTTTGGGCACCCTGTGCGGAGGGGAGTGGGCAGGTCGGAGGGCCTCCTCGTAGGACTGCTCCTGGGCACGGCCAAGGGGGGCCATCAGCCGGTCCGGGCAGTGGGCGGTCGAGGGGGTCGTTCAGCCCGACTGTCTGCCTCTCTTCCGCGGTTACATCCGAGCCAGGGGTGTCCCTGGAGATGGAGCACGCGGTGTCCACCGGTACGCTCGCGGCCTTCCGCGATAGGTGGGCGCCGGAGGGACTGGAGTGCATCATCACCTCCGGCAACCAAATTTTAATGAAGTCTAAAGTTTTATTGTTAATTTGTGTGTTCTAGTGTCCCTCTAATAAGGGGCACTCGGTTTTATAGTTTTATTTTAAAAGAGTTGTAGAGCTGCTGAGTTGGGAGTGGCTTAGCCAGTCATGTGATGTTTACAAGACTCAATAAAACCCCAGCCAGTTGGGTTTCGGGGTCCACGATGAGACAGGTGGTTGTGAGCCTGGTGGATGAACCGGTAATGTGGTTTGAGCTCTGATCCTTGACCTCAGTTGGGACAGAATTCTTTCTTCATTTATTCGTTCCTGGGATGTGGGCGTCGCTGGCAAGGCCGGCATTTATTGCCCATCCCTAATTGCCCCTTGAGAAGGTGGTGGTGAGCCGCCTTCTTGAACCGCTGCAGTCCGTGTGGTGAAGGTGCTCCCACAGTGCTGTTAGGGAGGGAGGGCGCAGCTTGGAGGCCCCGACCTGTGTGAGAACACCAGCGGCAGGTCAGGGCCATAAAAGGAGCGGATGTGCGGCAGCCCGGGAGCAGCGTTGGCGATGTACCACCTCAGTGAGCAGCACGTGCTGGTGCAGGAGGGCGACGGCAGCGAAGAGTGACGTCATCAAGGTCCAGGTCGCTGATTGGAGCGTGGGGCAGGTACAGCAGGAGCGGCGAGGTCAGGGGGCGAAGGAGCGGCGAGAGATTGTAGAGGGACGTGATCGGGGCCCAGGAGAGGCGAGGGCCCAGGGGCAGAAGGGGCCCAGCCCACACTGTGCGATATGTGAGCGCACTGGGTCCGTGCAGCAGAGCTGGTCTCCAGTCGTCCTGGTTAACCCTTGCCACTGGACCAAGACCTCGCTCTGTCAAGCCCCGTGTGGTGGCTGGTGTGCAACGGTCACCCCACGTTAAAAAAATCCACGCACAGGCATCTTCCACCCTTCAGGATGTAGTTTGGGATCTGGAATATTAGGTCCTTCATTAAAACATCTGTGAACTCATCCCTTTTTGGCGTGGAAGCAAGTCATCCTCGATCCGAGGGACTGCCTATGAGTGAGTGACTGTTATTGTTAAACCTTTTGCTAATAAACCGACTAGCTCTTAATAGCACTGTGCTGCTATGAATTCTTAAGCAAAGAACCCAAGAAGCAAATATTTTACACACACTAACTCCTCACAACCTAACTCGTTGAACAGCTGGGTCTCCTCTGCCCAGTCCTAGTTCAAAGGATTCAGTAATCTGTTTCAGCCAGCGAGGCAGCCAAGATAAACAACCAAGCTGTGTGTTCCTGCCGGAACCCTTCACACAATAGCCCAGCGCAGACTGTACAGGCACATTGTCACGTACAGCTTACAATCTGTGCCCACGCCCCCAAACAATCCCCACACCCCCCCCAACAATCCCCACGCCCCCAAACAATCCCCACCCCCCCCAAACAATCCCCACCCCCCCAACAATCCCCACGCCCCCAAACAATCCCCACCCCACCCCAAACAATCCCCACCCCCCCAACAATCCCCACGCCCCCAAACAATCCCCACCCCCCCCAAACAATCCCCACCCCCCCCAACAATCCCCACCCCCCCCAAACAATCCCCACCCCCCCCAACAATCCCCACCCCCCCAACAATCCCCACCCCCCCAAACAATCCCCACCTCCCCCAACAATCGCCACCCCCCCAACAATCCCCCCCAACAATCCCCCCCCAACAATCCCCCCCCAACAATCCCCCCCCAACAATCCCCAACCCCCCCAACAATCACCACCCCCCCAACAATCCCCACCCCCAACAATCCCCACCTCCTCAAACAATCCCCACCCCCCCAACAATCCCCACCCCCCCCAACAATCCCCCCCCAACAATCCCCACCCCCCCCAAACAATCTCCACCTCCCCAAACAATCCCCACCCCCCCAACAATCCCCCCCCAACAATCACCACCCCCCCAACAATCCCCACCCCCAACAATCCCCACCTCCCCAAACAATCCCCACCCCCCCCAACAATCCCCCCCCCAACAATCACCACCCCCCAACAATCCCCACCCCCAACAATCTCCACCTCCCCAAACAATCCCCACCCCCCCAACAATCCCCCCCCAAACAATCCCCACCCCCCCAACAATCCCCACCCCCAACAATCCCCACCTCCCCAAACAATCCCCACCCCCCCAACAATCCCCCCCCCAAACAATCTCCACCCCCCCAACAATCCCCCCCCAACAATCCCCCCCCAACAATCCCCTCCCCCAACAATCCCCGCCCCCCAACAATCCCCGCCCCCCCAACAATCCCCACCCCCCCAACAATCCCCCCTCCCAACAATCCCCCCCCCAACAATCCCCCCCAACAATCCCCATCCCCCCAAACAATCCCCACCCCCCCCAACAATCCCCACCCCCCCCCAACAATCCCCACCCCCCCAACAATCCCCTCCCCAACAATCCCCACCTCCCCAAACAATCCCCACCCCCCCCAACAATCCCCCCCCCAACAATCACCACCCCCCCAACAATCCCCACCCCCAACAATCCCCCCCCCAACAATCCCCACCCCCCCAACAATCCCCCCCCAACAATCCCCACCCCCCCCAAACAATCCCCACCCCCCAACAATCCCCCCCCAAACAATCCCCACCCCCCCAACAATCCCCACCCCCCCAACAATCCCCCCCCAACAATCCCCCCCAACAATCCCCACCCCCCCAACAATCCCCCCCCAACAATCCCCACCCCCCCAAACAATCTCCACCCCCCCAACAATCCCCCCCCAACAATCCCCCCCAACAATCCCCTCCCCCAACAATCCCCGCCCCCCAACAATCCCCGCCCCCCCAACAATCCCCACCCCCCCCAACAATCCCCCCTCCCAACAATCCCCCCCCCCAACAATCCCCCCCAACAATCCCCATCCCCCCAAACAATCCCCACCCCCCCCAACAATCCCCACCCCCCCCAACAATCCCCACCCCCCCAACAATCCCCTCCCCAACAATCCCCTCCCCAACAATCCCCCCCCAACAATCCCCGCCCCCCAACAATCCCCACCCCCCCAACAATCCCCACCTTCCCAACAATCCCTCGCACAAAAAAAATCCCTGCCCCCACTCTCCCCCCCCCAATAATCCCTGAGGGAGAAAGAGAGAGAAAGAGCGAAACAGGGAGAGTGAAAGAGAGCACGAAAAAGAGAGAAAAACAGAAAGAGAGAGAGAATAAAAAAAATAATGAAGGAGAGAGAGAGAGAAAAAAGAGAGAAAGTGCGAGTGAGCTGAATCCCTCCCAGGACCCCACCCAATATCTGTACTCTCGGTGAGCAGTGTGCTATTTTCCCCGCTCTGACCCTGTGGCTAAATGTGCCCTGACCACAAGTCAGACTGATAACTCGGGACAGCGCAGGGGTTGAACTCTGAACCTTCCTGGATCAGCTGAATAAACGCACGGGGCCAGGGGGAGCCACTGAATAATGCGGGACAAAAGTTAACTTCTTGCAGTGCACAGAACTGTTCCTTTAAAACATAGAGTTCCACCCTGCCCATTGTAATGGGTCTTTTGCAATCTATGGGAGTGTTATTTTTCCAGTTGAATTCAGAGTTTCCAACAGCGTATTGGCACAGGAAAGAACACGGAATCTCACTTGACCATGAGAACATTGGGATTCCAGGAGCAGTGATCGAGGCAATGGACGGAAAAGCAGCGGCTGTGAGAGACAGTGAAATTAAGAAAGATTCATAGGGTCATAGAATAGTTACAGCACGGAAGAAAGCCTTTCGGCCCATCGAGTCCGTGCCGGCTCTCAGCACGAGCACTAAATGGAGTAGTGGATAATTGCACCACTCAGTGTGTGGTACATTGGCGTGTGGTATGTTGGCGTGTGATATGTTGGCGTGTGATATGTTGGTGTGTGGTACATTGGCGTGTGGTACGTTGGCATGTGATATGTTGGTGTGTGGTACATCGGCATGTGATATATTGGCGTGTGATATGTTGGTGTTTAATATGTTGGTGTGTGGTACATTGGCGTGTGGTACGTTGGCATGTGATATGTTGGTGTGTGGTACATCGGCATGTGATATGTTGGCGTGTGATATGTTGGCGTGTGGTACGTTGGCGTGTGGTATGTTGGCATGTGGTACGTTGGCGTGTGGTATGTTGGCATGTGGTACGTTGGCGTGTGGTA
Source organism: Pristiophorus japonicus (assembly GCF_044704955.1). Taxonomy (NCBI): domain Eukaryota; kingdom Metazoa; phylum Chordata; class Chondrichthyes; family Pristiophoridae; genus Pristiophorus; species Pristiophorus japonicus. The sequence continues at coordinate 94,081,558 of NC_091995.1, forward strand.
TGTTGGCGTGTGGAGCTATGGAATTCCATCTCCGCCTCTCTCTCCTCCTCTAAGATGCTCCTTAACATCGATCTCTTTGACCGAGCTTTTGGTCACCTGTCCTAATGTGTCGCTATGTGGCTCGGTGTCAAATTTTGTTTGAGAACGTTCATGTCAAGCATGATTACATTACATCGGATATACAACAGAAACAGGCCATTCGGCCCAACCAGTCCATGCCGGCGTTTATGCTCCACTCGAGCCTCCTCCCGTCTTTCCTCATCTAAATCTATCAGCATAACGCTCTATTCCCTTGAGATTCAACACCACCTCCAGTGCACCAGCGCAGCCTTCGGCCACCTGACGAAAAGAGTGTTCAAAGACCAGGCCCTCAAATCTACCACCAAGCTCATGGTCTACAGGGCTGTAGTAAGACCCACCCTTCTGTATGGATCAGAGGCATAGACAATGTACAGAAGACACCTCACGTCGCTGGAGATATATCACCAACGATGTCTCCGCAAGATCCTGCAAATCCCCTGGGAGGACAGGCGCACCAACATCAGTGTCCTCGACCAGGCCAACATCCCCAGTATTGAAGCACTGACCACACTCGATCAGCTTCACTGGGCAGGCCACACAGTTCGCACGCCAGACACGAGACTCCCTAAGCAAGTGCTTTATACGGAGCTCCTTCACGGTAAACGAGCCAAAAGATGGGCAGCGGAAACGTTACAAGGACACCCTCAAAGCCTCCCTGGTAAAGTGCGACATCACCACTGACACCTGGGAGACCCTGGCCGCAGACCGCCCCAAGTGGAGAAAGTGCATCTGGGAGGGCGCTGAGCACCTCGAGTCTCATCGCCGAGAGCGTGAAGAGGTCAGGCGCAGGCAGCGGAAGGAGCGTGCGGCAAACCAGTCCCACCCACCCCTTCCCTCAATGACTATCTGTCCCACCTGCGACAGAGTCTGTGGCTCTCGTATTGGACCGTTCAGCCACCAAAGAACTCACTTCAGGAGTGGAAGCAAGTCTTCCTCGATTCCGAGGGACTACTTAGGATGATGATGACTATTTCCCTCTCCCTCATGTGTTTATCCAGCCTCCCCTTAAATGCATCGATACTATTCGCCTCAACCCCTCCCTGTAGCAGCGAGTTCCACATTCTCACCGCTCTCTGGGTAAAGTGGTTCCTTCTCAATTCCCCATTGGGTTTTTTGGTGACTGTCTTATATTGATGGCCTCTAGTTATGCTCTTCCCCACAAGTGGAAACACTCTCTCTGTATCCACTCTATCAAAACCGTTCATCATTTTAAAGACCTCGATCAAGTCACCCTTCTGTGTTCAAGAGAAAAGAAACCCAGTCTGTTCATCCTTTCCTGATAGGTACACCATCTTTGTAAATCTTCTCTGCACCCTCTCCAGTGCCTCTATATCATTTTTATAATATGGCGGCCAGAACTGTACGCAGTGCTCCAAGTGTGGTTTTTAGATCTGGTAATGTGTAATGAGATAGGATTAATTATAGTAAAGGATCCTCTAGGGAAGGGCACGTTAGAATTTCAAATTCAGTTTGAGAGTGATACACCCGGGTTTCAAACTAATGTCCCTCATCATTCTGTTCCAGCGTCGTTTATTGTAGGTGCCAGCCATGCTTCAGGTGGATGTAAAAGATACCACGGCACTATTTCGAAGAAGTGCAGGGGAGTTCCCTCTGGTGTCCTGGGCAATATTTATCCCTCAACCAACATCACTAAAAACAGATGATCTCATTGCTGCACGTAAATTGGCTACCGCGTTTCCTATATACACTTCAAAAGATCCTTTCCCTTTTGAAGATCCCATTCTCTCTTTCACTCCTCCACTAGTGTCAGAGTATTTAGGACTATGTGCCATACTCCGGAATGCCTCTCAGCTTTCTGCCTCTCTCCCCCACTTTAAAACTCCAGGGGCGTTCTCCCCGGTGTCCTGGGGCCAATATTTATCCCTCAATCAACATCACTGAAACAGATTATCTGGGTCATTATCACATTGCTGTGTGTGGGAGCTTGCTGTGCGCAAGTTGGCTGCCGCGTTTCCCACATTACAACAGTGACCACACTCCAAAAGTACTTCATTGGCTGTAAAGCGCTTTGGGACGTTCGGTGGTCGTGAAAGGCGCTATATAAGTGCAAGTCTTACTTTCGAACGTTTCCTCAGAACTCTGTCCTGTGTAGTGCCTGGGGGACTGTTTGGCGAAAGGCAATTATTTAAAAGCAAGCTGTGGCCATCATTCCTGATTGAACCAACAGCTCTAGCTGGCTTTCGTAAAAAATAAAACCTGCGCAAGTCCCTCACTATCACGGTCCACACGAGTCCCAGACTTTCCTGGGACAGTGAAGTTGCAAAAGTTGGGCTTGAGTGATGAGGGATATGCAGTGAGCCCCGATCAGAGGGTCTGAGCGGGGCAATGTGCAGCTTAAACACTCTCTCTTGCCAGTCCCTCTTTTTAAATCCTGCCTATGCCATTTTATTTCCATCCTGATAAAACTGAGCTGAGGACTAAGAGGAATTTCCATCACTCACAGCCCCTCCGCCAAAAAATCAAACTTGTAAAATAAAGTTGTTCCATTCCCACCCCCAATATAAAAAGTTACTGACTTACCTCTGTCTGCCAAGTTGCAGAAGGCGATTCTGAGCAGATCTCCAATGGCTGTTCTGTTGATTCAGAGGCGGATCTGTGCTGTATTCCTGCTCAGTAGAGACGCAAGGAAGGGTCTGGCGTTTGGATACACACCGCCTTGAGTTACAGACAGACGGAAGTGGGTGGCAATGGAAACAGTTTTGCTCTCACATGGTTTAAAGAGGCAGAGACTTGGGGGAAAGAAAAAAAGTTTGGAAACTAGCAGGGGGATAAAAATCAGGGAAAAGTTTAGAAGTTTATAAAAAAGTATATTTAGGGAAGAAAAAGTTTCAATAGTAAAAGTTCCGAGAGGGAAAAGTTTATAAAAATTGAATTCAGATACATAAACAAAGTTTAAATAGTAAAAAGTTTTGAGAGGGAAAAATTTATAAAAATTAAATTCAGATGCATAAAAAAAGTTTAAATAGTAAAAAGTTTTGAGAGGGAAAATTTTATAAAATTAAATTCACAAACAGAAAAAAAAAACTTTTTCTCCCTGTCGAAACTTTTTATTTGCTTTCTGTGAATACTTTTTATTTAAACTTTTTACTATTTAACGTTTTTCTGTGTGTAAAGTTAATTTCATAAACATTTCGCTCTCGAAACTGTTTACTACTTAAACTTTTTTTTCTAAGCATACTTTATATAAAGTTTGAGTTTAAAAAAAAGCTTAAACAAAAAAATGAACGAGAAAAAAAATGTTTCATGAGAAGATTCAGCGAGAGGGTACGTTTTGAGTAAAAGTGGTGGGATTAAAAGTAAGTTCCCTGTAAAGTTTTACAGGCACCGAATCTCTGTCTCTGGGTGGGGGAATTACTGAAACGCTAAATTCCAGGAAGCAGTTTTTTAATTCCCTCTTAAAAAATTCAAACGCTAATCACTGCAACTTTTCTTTACCCCCCTCAACTTTCTCACTTCGATATTACACACTGCCGAGATTATTTATAATTAATTTCCCCCTCCCCCCCATTGCTTTACTCACCCATACATATATATTCCCATAAAAAAATCACCCGTAGTGGCTTTTAACTCAAAATATCCCATTCAGCTATTTCAAAATCTCACACAGTGTGTGCAATAAAGAATTATATTAAACGGAGGCTGGCTGTGATATTTCGTTTCCTTTATTCTGCTTTTGCTATTTTACATTACTTCATTCTCCTTTAGTGCTGTTTTTCCCTCAGGCTCCTGTCCCTTCTCCATGTTCCACTAATCATTACATTTTAAAACACCCCTCCTGTTTCCTTATTCCCACTACCTGTATTCCCCCTTTCCCAATTCCACCTCCTATTCCCCGAATAGCCCTCCCCATTCATAATCCCCCTTTCCATTCCGTTATTCCCCCCCCCCCATCTCCCCCATCCCCCTAGTTCCCCATGTGCAGGGTATTGGTGAGGCCACACCTGGAGTACTGCGTACAGTTTTGGTCGCCATATTTAAGGAGGGATATACTTGCATTGGAGGCTGTTCAGAAAAGGTTCACTCGCTTGATTCCGGAGATGAAGGGGTTCATCTTATGAAGAAAGGTTGAGCAGGTTTGGGCCTGTACTCATTGGAGTTTAGAAGAATGAGAGATGATCTTATTGAAATGTATAAGATTCTGAGGGGGCTGGACAGGGTAGATGCAGAGAGGATGTTTCCCCTCGTGGAGGAGTCTAGAACTAGGGGACATAGTTTCAGAATAAGGGGTCGCCCATTTAATAATAATAATAATAATAATAATAAAATAATAACTTTTATTTATATAGCACCTTTAACATAGTAAAATGTCCCAGGGTGCTTCACAACAGTGTTACAGACAAATATAAATTTGACACTGAATTAAATTTAAGACGGAGATGAGGAGGAATTTCTTCTCCCAGAGGGTTGTAAATCTTTGGAATTCTCTGCCCCAGAGAGCTGTGGAGGCTGGGTCATTGAATATATTTAAGGTGGAGATAGACAGATTTTTGAGCGATAAGGGAGTCAAGGGTTATGGGGAGCGGGCAGGGAAGTGGAGCTGAGTCCCTGATCGGATTAGCCATGATCTTATTGAATGGCGGAGCAGGCTCGAGGGGCCGAATGGCCGACTCCTGCTCCTATTCCTTATGTTCCCCCTCCATTCCCCTATTCCCATATTCCCCCTCCCAGTCAGGGCTCCCCGGCTGATGAAAGACAGAGAGAGAGTATGATTGAGGCAGAAGAAGAGCAGGTATGACAGATGTCAGTTGCAAATACATCGGAGAATCAGGCTGTATATCGAAAGGTCAGAGGAGGTGAAGAAGAGAGGAAAAAGGGAGAGTATGAGAATAGAACGGCAGCTGATATAAAAGGGAATTCAAAGTCTTCTATAGGCATATAGGGCTCAAGTTTCGGCCTGAGTTGCTCCTATTTTTTTGGAGCAACTAGTTTAGAATGGCGCATCTAAGAAATTGCAATTCTCGGCATTTAGTTTGCTCCAGTTCTAGTGAGTTAGGATAGTTTCATTTTAGAACAGATTTTTTTTTCAAAAGGGGGCGTGACCAGCCACTTACACCTGTTTTGAAAGTTTAGGCAGCGAAAACTTACTCCAAACTAACTTAGAACGGAGTAAGTGTAGATTTTTGTACGCTCAGAAAAACCTTGCCTACACTTATAAATCAGGCGTAGGGAACGAGAGATGGGGTGGGGTGGGGGGGGGGGGGGGGGAGGGGTGGAAGGGAAGCTTATAAGCATTAGACACTTCACTTTTACAAATAAAGAGCCATCATCAATAATAAATGATAAATAAATCAATAAATCAATCAAAAAAAAAATTAAAAAATCAATAAATAAAAAATTAAGTCTCTACTCACCAACTGCAGCACCGGGAGCCCCCCCAACAGTGTGCTGGAATAGGCCCCCCCAGTGTCTCTCTCTCTCTCTGTCTCTGTCAGTGTCTCTCTATGTTTCTGACAGCGAGGGGAGGGGGGGAAGGAGGGGGAGAGGAGGGGGTTGGGAGAGGAGGGAAGATGAGGGGGAGGGAGGGAGGAAGGGGAGGGAAGGGAGGGAAGAGGAGTGAGGGAGGGAGGGGGAGAGGAGGGAGAGAGGGAGGGAGGAGAGGAGTGAGGGAGGGAGGAGATAGGAGGGAGGGAGAGAGGGGAGAGGAGGAAGGGAAGTAGAGGAGAGAGGGAGGAGGAGGGGGGAGGAGAGGAAGAGGGGGGAGAGGAGAGGAGGAGGGAGAGGAAAGGAGGGGGGAGGAGAGGGAAGGGGAGGAGAGGATGAGGCTGAACGGGGGGGGGGGGGGAGTGCGGGGAGCGGGAGCTGAACAGGAGGCCTGAGTCCGGTCTTCGCCACCTGGTGAGCCCATTCGGCCAGGGCTAGGGGCTGTGTGCTTCATGCCCCTCCCACACAGCCCTCAGGGGCGAGGAGCTACTGCACATGCGTGAACATTCTAGCGCGCATGTGCAGAGGTCCTGGCACTGTTTTCAGCACCGGGACCTGGCTCCGTCCTCCACGCATTCTGCTGCACTGCGCCAAGGGCCTGGATCGACCGGACGGAGGGGAGAATACCAAGGTAAATAATAGGCGCCCTTTCTGTTCTAAAAAGTCGGCGCACCACACGGAGATGCGCTGTTCTAACCCTGGGGGCAAACTTGGGCCCATTAATAGTAAACGGGTAGTAAGAGGAAGGGAGGGGCCAATTAGGGACCAAAAAGGAGACCTACGCATGGAGACAGAGGGTAGGCTGAGGTACTCAATGAGTATTTTGCACCTGTCTTCACCAAGGAAGAGGATGCTGCCATAGACATAGTGAAGGAGGAAGTAGAGGAGACACTGGATAGGATAAAAATTGATAAAGAGGTATTAGAAAAGCTGGCTGTACTTAAAGATAAATCACCAGGACCAGATGGGATGCATCCTAGAACGCTGAGGGAATTGAGGGCGGAAATCACAGAGGTACTGGCCATAATATTCCAATCCTCCATGGATGCAGGGGTAGTGCCAGAGGACTGGAGAATTGCAAATGTTACACCATTGTTCAAAAAAAGGGTGTAAGGATAAACCCAGCAATTACAGGCCGGTCAGTTTAACCTCGCAGTGGGGAAGCTTTTAGAAACAGTGATCAGGGACAACATTAACAGTCACTTGGATATGGGTGGATTAATTAAAGAAAGCCAGCACGGATTTGTTAAAAGGCAAATCGTGTTTAACCAACTGGATTGAGTTTTTTGATGAGGTAACAGAGAGGGTTGATGAGGTTAATGCGGTTGATGTGGTGGACATGGATTTCCAAAAGGCAATCAACAAGGTGCCACACAATAGGCTTGCAGCAAAGGTGAAGCCCGTGGAATGAAAGGGACGGTGGCAGCATGGATACGGAATTGGGTCAGTGACAGGAAACAGAGAACAGTGGTGAACGGTTGTTTCTCAGACTGGAGGAAGGTATACAGTGGTGTTCCCCTCGGGTCGGTACTGGGAACGCTGCTTTCTGTGATATATATTAATGACCTGGATGTGGATGTACAGGGCACAATTTCAAAACTTGCAGATGACACAAAAAGTTGGAAGTGCAGTGAACAGTGAGAAGGAGAGGGATAGACTTCAGGAAGACACAGACAGGCTGGGGGAATGGGCGGACACGGGGCAGATGAAGTTTAACGCAGAAAAGTGAGAAGTGATACATTTTGGTAGAAAGAATGAGGAGAGGACATAGAAACTAAAGGGTACAATCCTAAAGGGGGTGCATGAACAGAGAGACCTGGGGGTGTATGGGCACAAATCGTTGAAGATTTGGAAAGCAGTTAACAAGGCTTACAGGATCCTGGGCTTCATAAATAGAGGCATAGAGTACAAAAGTGTGGAGGTTATGATGAACCTGTATCAAACACGGGTTCGGCCCCAACTGGAGTATTGTGCCCAATTCTGGGCACCACATTTTAGGAAGGATGTGAAGGCCTTAGAGAGGGTGCAGAGGGAGATTTACGAGAATGGTTCCAGGAACGAGGGACTTTAGTTCCGTGGGGAGACTGGAGAAGCTGGGGTTGTTCTCCTTGGAGCAGAGAAGGTTGAGAGGAGATTTGATGGAGGTGTTCAAAATCATGAGGGGTCCGGACAGAGTAGATCGAGAGAGAAACTGTTCCCATTGGTGGAAGGGTCGGGAACCAGAGGACACAGATTTAAGGCGATTGGCAGAAGAACCAAAGGCGACACAAGATAAAACTTTTACGCAGCAGTGGTTAGGATCTGGAATGCGCTGCCTGAGAGGGTGCTGGAGGCAGACTCAATCGTGGCTTTCAAAAGGGAATTTTAAAAGTATCTGAAGGAAAAAAAAATTGCAGGGCTACGGGGAAAGGGCGGGGGGAGTGGGACTGGCTGAGGTGCTCCTGCAGAGAGCCGGCACGGGTTCGACGGGCCGGATGGCCTCCTTCTGTGCTGTAACCGTTCTGTGATTCCATTCCCTCTGACAACCGCAGTAGTGGCGCCCTCTGCTGCTCACAAGGCATCACGCCATTCTTCCTCTCCCCCTCTGGCACATGCATCATCATCATCATAGGCAGTCCCTCGGAATCGAGGAAGACTTGCTTCCGCTCTAAAAATGAGTTCTCAGGCGGCTGAACAGTCCAATACGAGAGCCACAGACTCTGTCACAGGTGGGACAGACAGTGGTTGAGGGAAGGGGAGGGTGGGACTGGTTTGCCGCACGCTCCATCCGCTGCCTGCGCTTGGTTTCTGCCGCTCTCGGCAACGAGACTCGAGGTGCTCAGCGCCCTCCCAGATGCACTTCCTCCACTTAGGGCGGTCTTTGACCAGGGACTCCCAGGTGTCAGTGGGGATGTTGCGCTTTATCAGGGAGGCTTTGAGGGTGTTCTTGTAACGTTTCCTCTGCCCACTTGGGGCACGCTTGCCGTGAAGGAGTTCCGAGTAGAGCGCTTGTTTTGGGAGTCCCATTCCCTATTCTCCCCTCCCATTCCCCAATTCCCCCTCCCATTCCCTATTCTCCACTCCCATTCCCCAATTCACCCTCCTATTCCCCCTCCCATTCCCAATTCTCCCCTCCCATTCCCTATTCTCCACTCCCATTTCCCAATTCACCCTCCCATTCCCCCTCCCATTCCCAATTCTCCCCTCCCGTTCCCTATTCTCCACTCCCATTTCCCAATTCACCCCTCCCAGACCCTCTGACAATTACAGTACTGGCGCCCTCTGCTGCTCACGACGAGTCACGCCGCCCTTCTGCGTCCCCCTTCTGGCACATGCGCAGCAGCGAACAGGTAACTCGCAACGCATGCGCACTAACCAGCACGCTGCCTGGAAGAGATATGCGCAGTCAACAGCACGGACCAGAGAACGCATGCGCAGTCTCGCCCACCGCCGGCCCGGCTCCCTCGGGCACAGACGCAGTGACCGGGGGGGGGCCATACAACGCATGCGCAGGAGAGGGGGAGGCGAGCGGCCATTTGACGACGACGACGACGACGACAGCGGAGGCGGCTGGAAGAAACGAGAAGGCCGCTTGAGACGGCAGAGTAACCCCCCCCCCCCCCTCCCCTTCTCGGGGACAGATTTATTGTTAAATTTAAAGCTTTCCCCCGCGCACGATGATTATCCCGGTCCGCTGCTTCACCTGCGGCAAGGTGGTGGGCAACAAGTGGGAGGCTTACCTGGGCCTGCTGCAGGCCGAGTACACGGAGGGGTGAGTGACGCCGCGGGCGGGCGGCCGGCGGGGTGCAAAGCGGACCGCGGGCACATACAGGGACAACTTTTGTCCTCTTTCGCCTTTACAGCCAAAAAAAAAAAGGCCTCTTGGCAAATGTGGTGGCGGTCGGTGTGTGATGTAGGAAACCCAGTTGTTGTTGCTGCGCACAGCATCATCCCATACAGGGCGGTATGTTGCCTCGTGTCGCGGAGCGGGTGCAGGACATTCTGAAAAGGGAGGGTGAACAGCCAGTTGTCGTGGGTGCACACTGGTACCAACGACATAGGTTTAAAAAAAAAAGGGATGAGGTCCTACGAGACGAATTTAAGGAGCTAAATTAAAAGGCAGGACCTCAAAAGTAGTAATCTCGGGAATTGCTACCGGTGCCACGTGCTAGTCAGAGTAGGAATCGCAGGATAAGCTCCGATGAATACGTGGCTTGAGCAGTGGTGCAGCAGGGAGGGATTCAGATTCCTGGGGCATTGGAACCGGTTCTGGGGGAGGTGGGACCGGTACAAACCGGACGGTCTGCAGCTGGGCAGGACCGGAACCAATGTCCTAGGGGGAGTGTTTGCTAGTGCTGTTGGGGAGGAGTTAAAACTAATATGGCAGGGGGATGGGAACCAGTGCAGGGAGACAGAGGGAAACAAAATGGAGACAAAAGCAAAAGACAGAAAGGAGTTGAGTAAAAGTGGAGGGCAGAGAAATCCAAGGCAAAAAACAAAAAGGGCCACTGTACAGCAAAATTCTAAAGGGTCAAAGTGTAATAAAATGGCAAGCATGAAAGCTCGGTGCCTCAATGCAAGGTGTATTCAGAACACAGGAGAGGGCTCTGAGCTAGTTAGAGTGGGTGAGAAATTAGATGAACAGGACCCCAAGAAAGAATGCAAAAGGCAGGAGGCAACAGAGTAGCACTGGGGTAAGTGTAAACCACAAGGTGACAGGAAGGGACAATATGTATGAATATAAAGGGGCTGCAGGAGGGGTCAAAACTAAAAATCATGGTTTAAAAACTAGTATTAAAACACTCTACCTAAACGCACATAGCATTTGAAATAAAGTAAATGAGTTGACGGCACAAATCATTACAAATGGGTATGATTTGGTGGCCATTACAGGAACGTGGTTGCAGGGGGTGCCAAGACTGGGAATTAAACATACAGAGGTATCTGACAATTCGGAAAGATAGACAAGAAGGGAAAGGAGGCGGGGTAGCTCTGTTAATAAAGGATGATAGGGCAGTTGTGAGAGATGATATTGGCTCTAATGAACAAAATGTTGAATCATTGTGGGTGGAGATTAGAGATAGTAAGGGGAAAAAGTCACTGGTGGGCGTAGTTTATAGGCCCCCAAATAATAACTTCACGGTGGGGCGGGCAATAATCAAAGGAATAATGGAGGCATGTGAAAAAGGAACGGCAGTAATCATGGGGGATTTTAACCTACATATCGATTGGTCAAATCAAATCGCACGGGGTAGCCTTGAGGAGGAATTCATAGAATGCATACGGGATTGTTTCTTAGAACAGTGTGTTACAGAACCTACAAGGGAGCAAGCTATCTTGGATCTGGTCCTGTGTAATGAGACAGGAATAATAAACGATCTCCTAGTAAAAGATCCTCTCGGAATGAGTGATCACAGTATGGTTGAATTTGTAATACAGATTGAGGGTGAGGAAGTAGTGTCTCAAACGAGCGTACTATGCTTAAACAAAGGGGACTACAGTGGGATGAGGGCAGAGTTGGCTAAAGTAGACTGGAAACACAGACTAAACGGTGGAAAAATTGAGGAACAGTGGAGGACTTTTAAGGAGCTCTTTCATAGTGCTCAACAAAACTATATTCCAGTGAAAAAGAGGGCGGTAAGAGAAGGGATAACCAGCCGTGGATAACCAAGGAAATAAAGGAGAGTATCAAATTAAAAACCAACGTGTATAAGGTGGCCAAGGTTAGTGGGAAACTAGAAGATTGGGAAAATTTTAAGCAACAGAAAAGAATGACTAAGAAAGCAATAAAGAAAGGAAAGATAGATTACGAAAGTAAACTTGCGCAAAACATAAAAACGGATAGTAAAAGCTTTTACCGATATATAAAATGGAAAAGAGTGACTAAAGTAAATGTTGGTCCCTTAGAAGATGAGAAGGGAGATTTAACAATGGGAAACGTGGAAATGGCTGAGACCTTAAACAATTATTTTGCTTCGGTCTTCACAGTGGAAGACACAAAAACTATGCCAAAAATTGCTGTCACGGGAATGTGGGAAGGGAGGACCTTGAGATAATCACTATCACTAGGGGTGTAGTGCTGGATAGGCTAATGGGACTCAAGGTAGACAAGTCCCCTGGTCCGGATGAAATGCATCCCAGGTTATTAAAAGAGATGGCGGAAGTTATAGCAGATGCATTCGTTATAATCTGCCAAAATTCTCTGGACTCTGGGGAGGTACCAGCGGATTGGAAAGCAGCTAATGTAACGCCTCTGTAAAGGCAGATAACTATAGGCCGGTTAGTTTAACATCTGTAGTGGGGAAAATGCTTGAAGCTATCATTAAGGAAGAAATAGCGGGACATCTGGATAGGAATAGTGCAATCAAGCAGACGCAACATGGATTCATGAAGGGGAAATCATGTTTAACTAATTTACTGGAATTCTTTGAGGATATAACGAGCATGGTGGATAGAGGTGCACTGATGGATGTGGTGTATTTAGATTTCCAAAAGGCATTCGATAAGGTGCCACACAAAAGGTTACTGCAGAAGATAAAGGTACGCGGAGTCAGAGTAAATGTATTAGCATGGATAGAGAATTGGCTGACTAACAGAAAGCAAAGAGTCGGGATAAATGGGTCCTTTTCGGGCTGGAAATCGGTGGTTAGTGGTGTGCCACAGGGATAGGTGCTGGGACCACAACTGTTTACAATATACATAGATAACCTGGAAGAGGGGACAGTGTGTAGTGGAACAAAATTTGCAGATGACACAAAGATTAGTGGGAAAGCGGGTTGTGTAGAGGACACAGAGAGGCTGCAAAGAGATTTAGATAGTTTAAGCGAATGGGCTAAGGTTTGGCAGATGGAATACAATGTCGGAAAATGTGAGGTCATCCACCTTGGGAGAAAAAAAACAGTAAAAGGGAATAATATTTGAATGGGGATAAATTACAACATGCTGCGGTGCAGAGGGACCTGGGGGTCCTTTTGCATGAAATCCCAAAAAGTTAGTTTGCAGGTGCAGCAGGTAATCAGGAAGGCGAATGGAATGTTGGCCTTCATTGCGAGAGGGATGGAGTACAAAAGCAGGGAGGTCCTGCTGCAACTGTACAGGGTATTGGTGAGGCCGCACCTGGAGTACTGCGAGCCGTTTTGGTCACCTTACTTAAGGAAGGATATACTAACTTTGGAGGGGGTACAGAGACGATTCACTAGGCTGATTCCGGAGATGAGGGGGTTAACTTATGATGATAGATTGAGTAGACTGAGTCTTTACTCGTTGGAGTTCAGAAGGATGAGGGGTAATCTTATAGAAACATTTAAAATAATGAAAGGGATAGACAAGATGGAGGCAGAGAGGTTGTTTCCACTGGTCGGGGAGACTAGAACTAGGGGGCACAGCCTCAAAATACGGGGGAGCCAATTTAAAACTGAGTTGAGAAGGAATTTCTACTCCCAGAGGGTTGTGAATCTGTGGAATTCTCTGCCCAAGGAAGCAGTTGAGGCTAGCTCATTGAATGTATTCAAGTCACAGATAGATAGATTTTTAACCAATAAGGGAATTAAGGGTTATGGGGAGCGGGCGGGTAAGTGGAGCCGAGTCCACGGCCAGATCAGCCATGATCTTGTTGAGTGGCGGAGCAGGCTCGAGGGGCTAGATGGCCTACTCCTGTTCCTAATTCTTATGTTCTTATACACACAACCAGCAATGTGGCAATGACCCGACAACTAGGGGCTTTAGATTTAAAGTCATTGGTAGTCGGTTTTAAGAAATGGGAGCAGGCCGTACGGCATCTCAAGCATGCTCCGCCATTCAATACGATGGTGGCCGATCCGATCATGGACTCGGCTCCCCATCCGCTCCCCATAACTCCTTATCCCCTTATCGGTTAAGAAACTGGGGGAGCTTTCTTCACCCAGTGGGCTGTGGGGGTCTGGAACTCGCTGCCTGAAAGGGTGGTAAAGGCAGAAACCCTCACCGTAGGTAAAAGTACCTGGATGTGCACTTCAAGCGCCATAACCTACAGGGCTACGGACCGAGAGCTGGAAAGTGGGATTGGGCTGGGTGGCTCTTTTGTCGGCCGACGCGGACACGATGGGCCGAAATGGCCTCCTTCCATGCTGTAAATATCTGTGATTCTATGAAGAAGAAAAAAGGAATTGCATATATATACATATATATATATATAGCGCCTTTTGCCACCACCGGATGTCTCCAAAAGGTTACGGCACGTCAAGTGCACATCCAGGTACTTTTTAAATGTGGTGAGGGTTTCTGCCTCTACCACCCTTTCAGGCAGTGAGTTCCAGACCCACACCACCCTCTGGGTGAAGAAATTTTCCCTCAAATTCCCTCTAAACCTCCTACCAATTACTTTAAATCTATGCTCCCTGGTTGTTGACCCCTCTGCTAAGGGAAACAGATCCTTCCTATCCATTCTATCTCGGCCCCTCATAATTTTATACACCTTAGTAAGGTCTCCCCTCAGCCTCCTCTGTTCCAAAGAAAACAACCCCAGCCTATCCAGTCTTTCCTCAATGCTAAAATTCTCCAGTCCAGTCCAGTCCTCGTAAATCTCCTGCACCCTCTCTAGTCCAATCACATCTTTCTTGTAATGTGGTGACCAGAATTGCACGCGGTACTCCAGCTGTGGCCTAACTAATGTTTAAGCATAACGTCTCTGCTCTTGTATTCTATCCCTCAGCTAATAAAGGCAAGTATGCCATCTTAACCACCTTATCCACCTGGCCTGTTACCTTTAAGGATCTGTGGACTTGCACTCCAAGGTCCCTCTGTTCCTCCACACCGCTGTGTCCTCCCATTTATTGTGAACTCCCTTGCCTTGTTGTTCCTCCCAGTCTGCTGTCGGTCAGCCAAGCAGTGTATTAAGCTGACCGCGGGGAGACTTAGAAGGAACTTTTTTGTTTTTTCTCTTTCGCATTTACTATAAGCGCCTTTTCAGGAGCTTCCCCAAAGTGCTTTATTGCCAATGAAGTGCTGCTTTTGAAATGCGGCTGTTTTGTAACTGGAAACCCAGCAGCCCATTTTTTTTCTATGCACAGCAAGATCCCACACAGACAGCAATGTGGTAATGACCAAAAAGACTTGCATATAATGCCTTTTGCCATCACCGGATAGCTCCCAAAGCGCTTTCCAGGGGAAATGGTATCCCTCTACTCTTTCAACATCTTTAATCATCTTAAACACCTCAATTAGCTCACCCCTTAATCGTCCATACTCCAGGGAATACAAGCCTAGTTTGTGCAACCTGTCCTGATAATTTCACCCTTTAAGATACGAAAAAATGACGGACAGGTAAAAACCAGTTGGTTCATCCCATCGAGTCCGTCCCACACAATCGCGATACCCCGCGCACCATAACATAGACACTCCACCCCACCCCAAACCCTGTGATCCTGTGGGAGAGGCAAAAAAACAGATTTAAAAAAAAACCCAGGCCAATTTGGGTGAAAAAATCTCTGAAATTTCCTCTCCGGCCCATCTCGACGATTGACTAGTCCAGGAGATCACCCTGGCCATTAAACTCCCTCCAGCACCCACCTTCTGCAAGAGGCGATCTCCGCCACAGCCAGAAACAGATCCAGCTCTCGCTCGAAGGAATTCAGTGACTGCATCCACCACATGAAACGGCAGCTTGTTCCAGAGGTGTACTGTTCTCTGGGGATAGACCACCTCCTCGCATCTAACCTCGATCTAGCCCAATACAACTTAGGTTTGTGCCCCCTGGTCCTGCCTAACCTATTTAATTGAAATAAACTGTCAGCTGGAACACTGTCTATTCCCTTCATCATCATCAAAGGCATTCCCTCGTATTGAGGATGACTTGCTTCCATGCCGAAAACTGATGAGTTCACAGGTGTTCCAATGATATTCTGGATCCTGAACTACATCCTGAAGGGTGGAAGATGCCTGTGTGTGGATTTTTTTTAACGTGGGGTGGCCGTTGCACACCAGCCACCACACGGGGCTTGACAGAGTTCGGTCTTGGTCCAGCGGCAAGGGTTAACCAGGACGACTGGAGACCAGCTCTGCTGCACGGACCTAGTGCACTCACATATCACAGTGTGG
This sequence comes from Pristiophorus japonicus, assembly GCF_044704955.1. NCBI lineage: Eukaryota > Metazoa > Chordata > Chondrichthyes > Pristiophoridae > Pristiophorus > Pristiophorus japonicus. The sequence continues at coordinate 94,097,134 of NC_091995.1, forward strand.
GCTGGCCCGTGCTGCCCCTGGGCCCTCGCCTCTCCTGGGCCCCGAACTCACGCCTCTCCTGAGGCCTCGATCACGTCCCTCAATCATATCCCCCCTCCCCCCCCCCCCCCCCCCCCCCCCCCCCCCCCAAGTCTAAGGTAAAGAATCCCAACTCTTTTAGCCTATCTTGATAACTAAGATGCTTTAGACTTGGAATTAGTCTGGTGGCCCTCTCCTGCGCCCTTTCCAGAGCCTCAATATCGCCCACCATGTGAGGATGTTGGGTAGGAGGAGCAGGCTCAGGGCCACAGCACTGACCGGTTACTGATTGTGTGTTTGTCGTTCCCCAGCGATGCCCTGGACGCACTGGGCCTGAAACGCTATTGCTGCAGACGGATGCTCCTGTCTCACGTGGACCTGATCGAGAAACTCCTCAACTACGCCCCTCTGGAGAAGTGACGCGCCCTTGGCTAATGGATCAGGGCGCTGGACGGTGTTGGTCAAACCTCTCGCTCTCTCTGGGCTGGCGGCAGGACTCTGCCCGTGGCTCTGAATAACCCGATTGCTGTTTAATCTGTGTTTTTAGGGGTAGGACAAAGAGAACGATTTTCATTTGCAGTCTGTGTCTTGGAAATAAAATGGGGATTTAACGGATTTATCAGAGCCGTGTGTTTTTGTATCGATGCATTGTAAGAAGATAAGAAATAGGAGCAGGAGTAGGCCACTTAGCCCCTCGAGCTTGCTCTGCTAAATTTCTACTGGTAAGTATTCATACAGGGGTAATCTCTGATTTGGATTGCTATATGAATACTTGTATTTATATAGCGCCTTTAACGTAGTGAAACGTCCCCAGCCGCTTCACACAAATATTATGAGATTTAAAAATTTGACACCGAGCTGCATAAGTAGAAATTAGCGCATGTGGCCAAAAGCTTGGTCAAAGAGGTATGTTTTAAGAAGTGCCTTGAAGGAGGAGAGGGAGGCGGAGAGATTTAGGCAGGGAGTTCCAGAGCTTGGGGCCGAGGCAACGGAAGACGTGGCCACCAATAGCTGGTCAATTATAATCGTATGCTTATGAGGGCAGAATTAACATAAGAACATAAGAATTAGGAACAGGAGTAGGCCATCTAGCCCCCCGAGCCTGCTCAGCCATTCAACAAGATCATGGCTGATCTGGCCGTGGACTCAGCTCCACTTACCCGCCCGCTCCCCGTAACCCTTAATTCCCTTATTGCTTAAAAATCCATCTATCCATCTATCTGTGACTTGAATACATTCAATGAGCTAGTCTCAACTGCTTCCTTGGGCAGAGAATTCCACAGATTCACAACCCTCTGGGAGAAGAAATTCCTTCTCAACTCGGTTTTAAATTAGCTCCCCTGTATTTTGAGGCTGTGCCCCCTAGTTCTAGTCTCCCCGACCAGTGGAAACAACCTCTCTGCCTCTATCTTGTCTATCCCTTTCATTATTTTAAATGTTTCTATAAGATCCCCACTCATCCTTCTGAACTCCCAACGAGTAAAGACCCAGTCTACTCAATCTATCATTATAAGGTAACCCCCTCATCTCCGGAATCAGAGGAACGCAGACATCTCGGGGAGATGGGGGGTCTGAAGGAGATTACAGAGATGGGGGGGGGGGGTGGGTGGCTGAAGGAGATTAGAGATAGGGAGGGGGGCAAGGCCATGGAGGTATTTGAAAATAAGGATGAGAATTTTAAAATTGAGGCATCGCTTAACCGGGAGACAATGTGGGTTAGCGAGCACAGGGGTGATGGGTGAGCGGGACTTGGTGTGAGTTAATACCTTACTGGATCCCTTGAGTTTTGCTGGTCAGAGAACCTGGAAATAACCATATTGTGATAAGCTCATAGTTTACGGGCACATGAGGCCTTTTGGGCCAGAGCTCGCTGTTAATCCAGAGCTATCTGCTCTAACCCCACTTCTCTGTATTTTTATAATCTTCCTTCACAAATACTTATCCCAGTTCACCTTTAAATGTTGGCATTGTGAGCATTGCACGGAATCCCTCCGAGTGAAATTGTGAATGGAGATCGAGTTCTGCTGAACATGCCCCATCTGCAGTGTCCCCCCTCGGGGAGAGAGAGAGAGAATTGTATGCAACGTGTCTGTTCTCAGGGTGACTTCCAACCAACACTTTGCAAACAGAGCAAGGTCATTCAGACACCAGTGAATGTACTCTCCTGACAGCTTAACCTTGCGGCTTGTCGGGGGTATTCCCTGTTGTCCTGGTCAATGTTCCTCCCCAACCATCTAAACACTCGCTCAGCCACAGCTGGAGTACTGCGTGCAGTTCTGGTCACATTACAGGAAAGATGTGATTGCACTGGAGAGGGTACAAAGGAGATTTACGAGGTTGTTGTCTGGACTGGAGAATTTTAGCTATGAGGACGGATTGGATAGGCTGGATTTGGTTTCCTTGGAACAGAGGAAGCTGAGGGAGACCTCATTGAGGTGTATAAAATTATGAGGGGCCTGGATAGAGTGGATAGGAAGGACCTATTGCCCTTAGCAGAGGGGTCAACAACTAGGGGGCATAGATTTAAAGTAATTGGGGGGAGGATTTGAGGGGAAATTTCTTCACCCAGAGGGTGGTGGGGGTCTGGAACTCACTGCCTGAAAGGGTGGTAGAGGCAGAAACCCTCACCACATTTAAAAAGTACTTGAATGCGCACCTGAAGTGCCATAACCTACAGGGCTATGGACCGAGAGCTGGAAAGTGGGATTAGGCTGGATAGCTCTTTGTCGGCCGGCGCGGACACGATGGGCTGAAATGGCCTCCTTCTGTGCCGTAAGTTTCTATGATCGCTGCTAAAGCAGCGCAAGTGGTTATCATTTCGCTGTTCTTTGTGTGATCTTGCTGGTGCAGAGTGACTGCCACCTTTGCTCACACCAGTCACAATTCATTGTGTGCAGGTTAAAACTTTGTGGATTCAGCTTTCTTCCCCATGTCCTTTCTCCAGTAATAAACCTTGCATACGTCATTGGATCTCTCTGGTCCCGTACCCTCGGGACCTGACTGGTGCCGGAACAGAGAATTTTCCGAACTTATGGGAGGTCACGCTTACTGCTACCTGTTGACAGTGCGCCGGCTCCTGTGTGTGTGTGCGTGCACGTGCTGGCAGCCTGTGGGCGGCTCCCTCAGCCAATTGCCGAACACAGACTGATACAGCTGCTCCAGCCAATCGCCGAACACACTGACTGACAGCCGCTCCAGCTAATTGAAACTTTAAAAAAATAAACCGCCTCTCCCTCAGGCCTAGCTAATGCCGAACCGTGGATGTTTCTGCACCAGCGAGGTCCAACCTGTACCAACGCTTTAATTTTAACTAATTTTCTACGATGAATGCTGCAAAAAATTTAGGGCGAAGCCCCTGCTATTTCTACAACTCTCACTGTTTGGCGGTGTCGACACACACCGCATTAATGTGAATACCAGCTCTCCCATGTGTGCAGGGTGTAAGAAGTCTTTAAACCTAAAGAAATTGTGAATTATAAAATAAATAATGATGTTATAAAAGAAGTACTTGTGCCAGCTCAGCAGACACAGAGAGCTAAGGTCACAGTAAGACAAGACAGAATAACAGGCCTTCAAGGCCCAGTTATGGCGATAAGGGATTTAAGCAAGGAGCCTTAAAGATAAACAAGTTGTCTCATGAAAGGGCAACAAGACATTCAGACCGAGATAAGGAGGAAAATGATCTCCTAGGTACTCTCCCTTGTGATTGGACTATAGGATGGGTCAAAGATGGTTGACACCAGATTTCCACCAGCCCATCGAAATAAAGTATAAAAATGGGTGACCAAGAGGGAAAAACGAGACAGCTTGGGGGTGAAGGCTTCCTCGGGGTGGATGAATACTGGCTCAGACCCAACATCTTGTTCCAGTCAATTATGGGGGGGGGGGGGCATAGGTTTAAAGTGGTTGGTGGAAAGATTTGAGGGGACGTTTCTTCACGAAGAGGGTGGTGGGGGTGTGGAACTCACTGCCTGAAAGGGTGGTAGAGGCAGAAACCCTGACCACATTTAAAAGGTGCTTGGATAGGCACCTGAAGAGCCGTACCCTGCAGAGTTATGGACCTAGAGCTGGTTGGTAAGTGGGATTCGACTGAATAACCTCTTGTTGGCTGGCACAGATACGATGTTAAGTACTGCAGGGAATGTAATACGGCCAGTGATCTCCTGGACTAGTTTCAATCGCCTGGATGGGTCGGAGAGGAATTTCCCCAGATTTCCCCCCCCCCCAATTGGCCTGGGTTTTTAATCTTTTTTTATCGCATGGATCCGGGTGGGGTGGAGTGTAGAATGTTGTGATACACGGGGTATCGCAGTTGTGTGGAGCGGGCTGGTTGGGCCGGATACTCTTTACCTTTCCGCCGTTGTTCATAGGTTTATATGTAACCTTCAGGGCTACTGACCGAGGGCCGTGCGGGTCTTTGTCGGCCAGCACGGACATGATGGACCGAAATGGCCTCAGTCCGCGCTGTAAATTTCTATGTTTTTAAGTTTAGCCTCTGAGGTTATTAACCAGCATGGATCCACCTAACAGCTGGAGGGGCAGACCAGAAGTGAGTGTTGCTGCAGAGATCCGCTGACCCAAGACTTCCACGCTGTCTCATCGGGCACCTGTCTGTCCGTGGCATTCCACTTCGGGACTTGTAGATCACTCCCTACTGTCACGGGTTGTACGTCTATTTTACTTACCTTAACTGCATGTAGTATATGATTATGCTTTGAAATTGTCGTTCTTTAATAAAACATTGTAAAACTCCAAGACTCTTTGGGTATCTGTGTGTGACCTGTGATCCTAATCTTGTGCCTGGTAGTGGATGCACTTGCCGAATAAAAAATGCTTCTAATTCATGCCTGGTTTAAAGCTGAATGTACCTTGGGGTCTTCGTCTGGTCACTCCACGGATGATGTGGCTCTCTTGAGCACTAACTGGCACACCAGCTTCCATCACCGATCTGTGCAGTTCAAGTTTTGGAAATGTAGCCAAGATTAACTTCTGTTCTGCAGCACGTTTAAATAAAAGTTCTTGAGTTTTTGTTTGAGAGCGTGATGCCTGAATGGTTCAACGTGCATATATTTCACAGAAAGCCTTGCAATTCCAATGCACCATTCAGGACATCCCAATCACTTTACAGCCAATGAAGTGTGATCACTGATGTAATATAGGAAACACGGCACCTACTTGCGCACAGCAAGCTCCCACAAACAGCAATACGATGTTGATTGAGGGATAAATATTGGCCAGCACACCGGGGATAACTCGGGACAGGTCGTTGGTTTAACGTCTCATCCGAAAGATGGTACCTCCGATAGTGCTCCCTCAGTACTGCACTTAAGTGTCAACCTCAATTTTTGTGCTCAAGTCTTGGGTTGTGGTTCAAGCCCCGCAGACAGAGCAGCTCAAACAGCAAGACTTTTTTTTAATTCATTCCTGGGATGTGGGCGTCGCTGGCCAGGCCGGCATTTATTGCCCATCCCTAATTGCCCCTTGAGAAGGTGGTGGTGAGCCGCCTTCTTGAACCGCTGCAGTCCGTGTGGTGAAGGTGCTCCCACAGTGCTGTTAGGGAGGGGGTTCCAGGATTGTGACCCAGCGACAGCCAGTATACTCCAAGTCGGGATGGTGTGTGACTTGGAGAGGAACGTGGAGGTGGTGGTGTTCCCACGTGCTTGCTGCCCTTGTAATTCTAGGTGGTAGAGGTCACGGGTTTGGGAGTGGGAGTTGCTGCAGTGCATCTTGTAGATGGTGCACACTGCAGCCAGGGGGCGCCAGTGTTGTTGGAGCTGCACTCATCCAGGCAAGTGGAGAGTATTCCATCACACTCCTGACTTGTGCCTTGTAGACGTGGAAAGGTTTTGGGGAGTCAGGAGGTGAGACACTCACCGTAGAGCTGCTGACCCACTCCTGTTGCCACAGTATTTACGTGGCTGATCTAGTTAAGTTTCTGATCAATGGTGACCCAGGATGTTAGTTTTTTTTTAAATTGTCCACCACCACTCACAACTGGATATGGCAGGTCTGATCTGTTGATTGTGGGATAGCTTAGCTGTTTATAGCATGCTACTTCCCCAGGTTGGAACCTCATTTTTAGCTTGGTGCTACTCCTGGCATGCTCTTCTGCACTCCTCATTGAACCAGGGTTGGTGTCTTGGCTTAATAGTAATGGTGTAGTGAGGGATATGCCAGGCCATGAGGTTATAGATTGTGGTGGAATACAAATCTGCTGATGGCCCACAGCGCTTATGGATGGAATTTTGAGCTGCTAGATCTGTCCTGAATATATCCCATTTAGCACGGTGGTAGTGCCACACATCACGATGGAGGATGTCTTCGCCTCCACAATGAATGTGCGGTGATCACTGCTACCAATGCTGTCATGGACAGATGCACCTGCAACAGGTAGATTGGTGAGGACGAGGTCAAGTAGGGTTTTCCCCTCGTGTTGGTGTTCTCACCCCCTGCTGCAGGGACTCAGCCAGTAATGGTGCTACCGAGCCACTCTGGCTGGGGGACTTCAATGTCCATCACCAAAAGTGCTCTTGCTACCCTCAGTGCTTCTTCCAAGTGGTGCTCAACATGGAGGACTATGGGTTCATCAGCTGAGGAAGGGTGGTAGGTGGTAATCCGGTTTCTTTACCGGTGCTTGACCTCAAGCCATGAGACTTGATGGGATCCAGAGTCAATGTTAACAATGAATCAACATTGACTCCCAGGGTCACTTCCTTCCAACTGTATACCACTGCTACCACCTCGGGTGGGCCTGTCCTTGCCAGTGGGACAGGACATACCCAGGGATGGTGATGGAGGAGGCTGGGACATTGTCATACTCTCAGAATCATGTCCTTCAGCCAATGTCAACGTCAGGCTATTGCTTGACTAGTCTGTGGAACAGTTCTTCCAATTCTGGTACAAGTCCCCAGGGTTGACTGGGCTGGGTGTGCTGCTGTTGTGTCCGATGCAAAGGGGCCCATCCAGTTTTTTTAAATCATTATAGCACTCTCAGCTTTGAATCAGAAGGTTGTGGGTTCAAGTCTCACTCCAGAGACTTGAGCACAAAATCTAAGTTTAACACCCCCAGTGCATTGCCACATTGTTGGAGGTGCCATCTTTCCGATGAGATATTAAACAGAGGCCCTGTTTGCTCTCTTGGGTGGAAGTGATCCCAGGTCACTATTTCAAACAAGAGCAGGGGAGTTAACCCTGCTGTCCTGGCCAATATTGATCCCTCAAGTATCACTTAGTTATCTGGTCATTATCACATTGCTGGGAGTGGGAGCTTGCTGTGCGCAAATTGGCTGCCGCGTTTCCTTACGACAGCGACTACACTTCACAAAGTACTTCATCGGCTGTAAAATGCTTTGGGACATCCTAAGGCGCTATATAAATGCAAGTCTTTATTACAAGTGGAAACCCATTGCTAATTACCTCAAAGACTTGCATTTATATAGCACCTTTCACGACCAGCAGACATCTCAAATTGCTTTACAGCGGATATGCACACAGCAAACTCCCACAAACAGAAATGAGACAATGAGCAGATAGTCCATTTTTATGGTTATTCCATCAGAATGACTTTGGGGATTGAAAAAAAAACATGCACAAAAAGGGCGTAACGTCAAACTTTTATTCTGAATGAATGTCACCATATATAAAAAAACAAAAACATAATTTACTACACAGCCACAATGTTCGCCAGTCAGTACTTGGGGGATTAAAAAAACCCACAAGGCAGTCCCAACGCACACTTAACACTTTGTAAAAAGATCAATTTCAGGTACAAGGAAGGGCTGTAACAAAGCTTCAGCAATACAACTGCCCCATTAAAACTGAAAAGGGGAACGGAAAAGGGATCGTCCTTCTCCTCCCTATCCCGAACAGAAAGTCTAAGCACGTCGGGGCTGCAGGGCACAGCACATTTCTCACATCCCAGGCTCGACTCCCCCAACAAGCTAAAGAGCATCAAACGACCCCCCCGTCTTCCAAACATCAGCCAGGTGACCGGCCGATCCTGGTCACGATCGCAGCAGCCCGTCAGGCGTGGCTCAGTTAACGCCGGAGATTAAATTGCACCCGGTAAGCAAATGCTACCCATGATCGTTGCAGGCCAACCCACTCCTGAATTGCAGATTCAATTAGCGTGGAGGTGCGCCTTAAAAACTGAGTAAAAGCACACATAGGAAAAGTTAAAACACACGTCTGGGAACAGTACTACTTGTTTGACAGTCGAATCAAAGCTTGGTCACAGCCCTTGGATATCGGATTGTACATAACCAAAACACCATCTCCACACCTCAAAAATAAAAACTGGCCCAGCGAGGCAGCATTCAGATTCCAAGAGAGTCTTGGTGCTAGTTTCATTTTCACACCGGATGAGCAAGCCTAACCCAAACAGCTGAAGCTGGCACTGAAGAATGTAGTCGCCCAGCTCCAACTAGCCCCCCCGCCCCCCCCGCCCCAGGCAGCTCCACAGCACGTTGCCACAGGAAAACCTTTACCAAACATACAAAACGTGACAGAAAAGAGTTTTGGAACTGGCAATGGTTCAATTGCCCTGCGCGGCAACTGACTTAGCACATGTCTGTGCGGAACTCGGTAAATACAGCATGGACGCTCCTTTTACGCTGTGGGGCCGCGCAGTTCCAGGGATCACACACAGCCAGCGTTTCAACGCAACAACCGCGCTTGCGCGGTATTGAGAAGGGGCCGCCTGGTGTCAAAAGGAATCAGGTGAAACATTGGTGGTGGGGGGGGAATGTTTCAATTAGCTACAACACTTGATGTTCGAAGTGGTTGAAAAGAGAGAGGGGAAATCAGCCAGGGCTCTCACTAGAGTGACCATTGCTGGACTGCAGACAAGCAGGAGTAAAACTGAGCTCTGTCATCGGTGATGCTCATCCACTGCATAGCCCGTCAACGACCCCTGGCCAGACTCAAACCACCCCACCAGGAAGGTACAACATGTTGGTGTGTGCACGTGCTTTAGATACATGTCCAGATAGTGGATCATGTAGCATCATAAATGTCATCCACCAGAGTGGCTCTCACTGAACTTGCAGTCTAGACCAATCGAGAGGGAGGGGAATAAAACATTAGTGTTTTGAGCCAAAAACTGTTGTGCGGTGCAAGAACTAGAAGTCAAAGCCCCCTTTCTCAACCTGAATGGTGTGTTGCTAAGCAGATCAGATCCTGCTCAAACAATAACCGTTTTAAGGTAGCGTTGATGAAACAATGACTCCCTGCTGCACTAGGGCTGTAAACTATGCCAGAGCTACACCACTCCGCAGCCCAGCAACATTGTCAATTCTCCATCTGGTGCAACCGGGACCTGCCAAAACAGAAATAGTTATTGGGTTTGGGGGGGAAAAGAGAAAGCATGACTGGGGATAGGTACAGCCCTACAATTCATTCATTCAGGAGAATGCAACCACTTCTGCTCGGGTTTATTAAAAACAAGTTCATTCCAATAGTGGGGCAGTCGCGTATGAGGCACAAACGGTACCACGATCAATAATGTTTATGCACAGCCTCCCTGCTCACAGCAGGTTCAAAATCTCCCCTTGCTCCCAAGTTTCAGAACTCCCCCCCACCCCCCCCCCCCCCCCCCGCAAAATTTCTTATCGTGCAACAAATTCCCAATTACAGAGCGTCTTTTGAGTTGTTTAACCGGACTGGCAAGGCTACGGAGCGTTGATGACTTGGCTCAGCCAAGTTTCACAGTAACATGGACTCTTGCAACACGTGCAAGACAAGCGTTGGGGGGGCCGCCACAAACCTCCGCCACAGGCGCTCGGACCTGAAGACTCGACATGCACAATGGAAGCATTTGCACAGAGCCCTGTGCATGGGATAGACGGGCAGCAGCGACATAGAGGTCACCAAGTGACTCCCACTGGAAGGTTACTTGGCAATTGCTGGAGAAATGAGAGTTAACATGGAACCAAGAGTTTTGTGCAACTGAAGGCCAGAGGACAGAGATTTCAAAATGGTGCCGATTTAATGGATGGATAAATAGCAGTTGAAAAGTCACTTAATTTTAGGACCCAAAAAAAAAAGACAAAATTAAAGTCACATTGAACTCCTTTTGAGGGAGATGGAAAGAACAAATCACAGTGGGACCAGGGACTCAGACGGAACGTCTAGCCTCAAATGCCATGTTGACCCAGCCAAAAAGCCACCTCCTCGCAGTGAATCAAATCTTTCTTTTTTTTTTAAAAAAAACACAATGCTACCAGAAGCTGCAATTCGGTTATTTAGACCTTTCGATACTGGAGTGACCACCACCAGCAGCTGTAGTGTAGGCCTAAACACCGAGCCACGACGCAAACCCACCACCCACAGCTCCCCCCCTGCCCCAACACCCAGGATTTTGAGCCCTTGGAAGAGCGAGGAACCAGGCAATTTGCACTCGAATGTGTCTACGCACGAACTGGAGAATGGGCACAATAGAAATGACAGCGTGAACAAGCCTGGAAAATATATCTCCATCTGCCAAACATCCGAAACAGTTTCCTCAACCCAATCGCATTTGTCCGTGGAGGGTGCAGGACTTCATGGTTAACCTTTGGACCCCACGTCCTCATCTCTGGTTTCTTTAGTTACAGCAGATTTAACTCTTTCGCTCTACCCCACATCGAGATGCACTCTATGTTTGAGACGACAAAAAAAAAAAAGAGTTCTCCATTCAGGAACAAGCTCCCTAAATAAGTTATCTAAAGTACCATTCTTTTTTTTTAAAAAAACATTAACAATATACATGACCAGACCTTAACCCCTTGCCTGCCAAGGTAGATCTAGCTCAAGTCAGGGATTTGCATTAAAATGTTTTGGATTTTAAAAGAAAAAAAAAAACAAAATAGAGCAGCTTAAGAATGGTTCAATAATAGCACAAGTGGCAACTGCTAGAACTAGAATTATTCTAGATGCCCGCCTCTCCCTCCGCCACCCCCCCCACCCGGCCCAAACACCATGCCAATGGACTCTTAACTGATCAAGGAGAGGGGAGCAGTCAGTCGCACACAGCCAAATCTGGAAAACGAGAAGGTTATCTACACATAGGACACTACAGTGGTCGCGTTCGAGCCTGTGAATGGAGCGGTGCGGACGGCCTGGAGAGGAGGGGGGGTGGGTGGAGGTCGATCTAGCGCATCTTGTAGTCGATGGAGCTGGAGATCTCACACAGCTGCCCCTTGAATTCAATGTCGACGGTGAAATCGAGGTCCCGCTGGAGGAGGGAGAAAAAAAAGTCACATTTGAATCCATTGTTTTATCTCATTGAAACATATAACATTCCGGGGAGGGGGGGGATTGGATGGACAGGGTGTAGACAGAGGATGTTTACCCTGGCTGGAGAGTCGAGAATCGGGGGGGGGGGGGGGGGGGGGGGGAAGTCTCAGGATAAGGAGTTGGCCATTTAGGACTGAGATGAGGAGAAATTTCTTCAGAGTTGTGGATGCTGAGTATGAGTATATCCAAGGTTGAGATGGCTAGAATTGGAGTCTTGGGGAAATGGGGACTGGGCAGGAAAGTGGAGTTGAGGTAGATCATCAGCCATGATCTTACTGAATGGCTCCTGCTCCTAATTCTTGTGTTTTTTTAATCTCATGTTTCTCTCACCTCCAGCCTCCCTCTCAGTCTTCCTTATGCATCTTTATTTTATTAATACCTAGACTGTGTCTCTGAACTTTCCACTCTTGTCCCTCCTAAACTCCCAGGATATTCTCCTAAATGGTAGAGGCAGAAAACCTCACCACATTCAAAAAGTGCTTGGATGTGCACTCAAAGTACCATAACGTGCAGGGCTACGGGCCAAAAGCTGGAAAGTGGGATTAGGCTGGATAGCTCTTTGTCGGCCGGCGCAGACACGATGGGCTGAAATGGCCTCCTTCCGTGCTGTAAATTTACAATTCTAGGGCTGTGGATTCTGAGTGGATAGGTGAAGAGAAAAAGATTAGTGAAGACAAATGTAGGTTCCTTGCAGTCGGATTCAGGTGAATTTATAATGGGGAACAAAGAAATGGCAGACCAATTTAATACTTTGGTTCTTTCTTCACAAAGGAAGACACAAATAACCTTCCGGATGTACTAGGGGACAGTGGGTCTAGTGAGAAGGAGGAACTGAAGGCTATCCTTATTAGACGGGAAATTGTGTTAGGGAAACTGATGGGATTGAAGGCCGATAAATCCCCGGGGCCTGATAAGTACTCTGGGATGCAGACCAAAGGAAGTGGCTCTAGAAATAGTGGATGCATTGGTAATCATTTTCCAACAGTCTATCAACTCTGGATCAGTTCCTATGGACTGGAGGGTAGCTAATGTAACACCACTTTTTAAAAAAGGAAGGAGAGAAAGCGGGTAATTATAGACTAGTTAGCCTGACATCAGTAGTGGGGAAAATGTTGGAATCAATCATTAAGGATGAAATAGCAGTGCACTTGGAAAGCAGTGACAGGATCGGTCCAAGTCAGCATGGATTTATGAAAGGGAAATCATACTTGACGAATCTGCTGGAATTTTGTGAGGATGTAACTAGCAGAGTGGACAAGGGAGAACCAGTGGATGTGGTGTACTTGGACTTTCAAAAGGCAAGGTCCCGCACAAGGGATTGGTGTGCAAAATCAAAGCACATGGTATTGGGGGTAATGTACTAACGTGGATAGAGAACTTGTTGGCAGTCAGGAAGCAGAGAGTCGGGATAAACAGGTCCTTATCAGAATGGCAGGCAGTGACCAGTGGAGTGCCGCAGGGCTCAGTGCTGGGACCCCAGCTCTTTACAATATACATTATAACGATTTAAATGAAGGAATTGAGTGTAATATCTCCAAGTTTGCAGATGACACTAAACTGGGTGGCGGTGTGAGCTGTGAGGAGGACGCTAGGAAGCTGCAGGGTGACTTGGACAGGTTAGGCGAGTGGCCAAATGCATGGCAGATGCAGTGTAATGTGGATAAATGTGAGGGAATCCATTTTGGGGGCAAAAACACGAAGGCAGATCATCACCTGAATGGCGGCAGATTAGGAAAAGGGGAGGTGCAACGGGATCTGCGTGTCATGGTTCATCAGTCATTGAAAGTTGGCATGCAGGTACAACAGGCGGTGAAGGTGGTAAATGGTATGTTGGCCTTCATAACTAGGAGATTTGAGTATAGAAGCAGGGAGGTCTTACTGCAGTTGTACAGGGCCTTAGTGAGGCCTCACCTGGAATATTGTGTTCAGTTTTGGTCTCTTAATCTGAGGAAGGATATTCTTGCTATTGAGGGAGTGCAGCAAAGGTTCATCAGACTGATTCCAGGATTGGCTGGACTGTCATATGAGGAGAGACTGGATCAATTGGGCCTTTATTCACTGGCGTTTAGAAGCATGAGGGGATCTCACAGAAACGTATAAGATTCTGACGGGACTGGACAGGTTAGATGCAGGAAGAATGTTCCCGATGTTGGGAAAATCCAGAACCAGGGAACAGTCTTAGGATAAGGGGTAAGCCATTTAGGACTGAGATGAGGAGAAACTTCTTCACTCAGAGTGGTGAACCTGTGGAATTCCCTACTGCAAAGAGTTGTTGATGCCAATTCATTGGATATATTCAAGAGGGAGTTAGGTATGGCCCTTATGACTAAAGGGATCAAGGGGTATGAAGAGAAAGCAGGAAAGGGGTAGAGGGAATGATCAGCCATGATCTTATTGAATGGCAGTGCAGGCTCGAAGGGCCGAATGGCCTACTCCTGCACCTATTTTCTATGTTTCTATGAGTCGTTGAGTATATTCAAGACTGAGATCGCTAGATTTTTGAGCACTAAGGGAATCAAGGGATTAAGAGGATTGGGTGAGAAAGTGAAGTTCAGCCATGATCTTAGTGAATGGCAGAGCAGGCTCGCGGGAGTGTATGGCCGACTCCCTTTTTCCCATGTTGTCGGTCGAGTACAGAATTCACCACCACCTTCTGACCGCACGCTTGCTGCGTCTAAGGAACCCGCTCCCCACACCTCCGCCAATGCCACTCTTCAGGTGGGTCCCCGTTTTGGAGCAATTGCTCAGTTCTGGTACACCTTCCCCAGTGCCTCGATATCAGGGGTCGGCCATTTAGGACAGAGATGAGGAGAAACTTCTACATTCACGAGGTTAATGAAGCTCTGGAATTCTTTACCCCAGAGGGGCTGTGGAGGTGTTCAGGGAGATTGATGGATTTTTGGATATTGAGGGACAAGGGATATGGAGATTGGGCGGGAAGGTGGGGTCGAGGTCGAAGATCAGTCATGATCTCATTGAATGGCAGAGCAGGCTGGAGGTGCCCAATGACCTACTCCTGCTCCTCATTCTTCTATCCTTTTTATAATACGGAGACCAGAACGGTGCACGGTACTCCAAGCTCGGCGGGGCTGTAATCTTAGCCGCAATCGTTGCTACGCACGCGCACGCTTGCATTTTCAAAAAACTTACATTGTTCTTGGCGTTGGGTTTCATGCTAACCGTTCCGAAGATCTCCTCGCCCCGCTTCACGGTCAGGTAGTCCTCCATGTAGAAAACGGTCTGCTTCCAGTGAGTGTAAGGGGCGTCGGGGGCTGCAATTGAGAAGGACAGAGGCAGGTTACGCCACAGGAACGAGGATTGTACACAGTCACCGAGTTTACTTGGCAAAACCACAATCAAATCGTCAAGACGGTAACACCACTCATGTGGACACACAAGCAAGCTGTGCTGCACATGGACTCCGTGGCTGGAATTTACACCCAGAAAACTGGAAGAGGGAACAACGGCAAAGGCCTTTATCGCCACCCGCCAAACGAATTGTTCCTTCAGCACCCGAGCCACAAGTGTACACACTTACTAGATGGGAGATGAATCCTCTGGTTTCTTACATAGAAAATAGGAGCAGTAGACCATTCGGCCCTTCGTGTCTGCACCACCATTCAATATGATCATGGCTGATCCTCTATCTCAACACCATATTCTCGCCATACCTTTTAATGCCTTGTGTCTAGAAATCATCTTAAATATATTCAGTGACTTGGCCTCCACAGCCTTCTGGGGTAGAGAATTCCACAGGTTCACCACCCTCTGCGTGAAAACATTTCTTCTCATCTCAGTCCTAAATTTCCTTCCACCCAGTACCGAGACTGTGACCCCTTGTTCTAGACTTCCCAGCCCGGGGGAAACATCCTCCCCGCATCCAGTCTATCCAATCCCGTCAGAATTTTATACCTTTTAATGAGATCCCGCTCATTCTTCTAAACTAGTGAATACAGGCCCAGTCGACACTCTCTCTCTCCCTCCCTCCCTCCTCCCTCCTCCTCCTCCCTCCCTTCTCCTTTCCCCCCCTCCCCCCCCAATCCCAGGAATCAGTCTGGTGAACCTTCGCTGCACTCCCTCTATGGCAAGTATATCCTTTCTTAGGTAAGGAGACCAAAATTGCACACAATACTCCAGGTGTGGTCTCACCAAGGCCCTGTATAACTGGAGTAAGACACCCTTGCTCCTGTACTCAAATCCTCTTGCAATGAAGGCCAACATACCATTTGCCTTCCTATCTGCTTGCTGCACCTGCATGTTTGTTTTCAATGACTGGTGTGCAAGGACTCCCAGGTCCCCCACCTCACTCCCTTGCTGGGCCTTCACTACCTTATCTAAGCAGTTAATCTTCATTAGGAGCTGAGAGAGAGCACAGAGTAAGCTATTCATCCATGGGAGGGGGCAGACCGCAGCAGTGGCCTCAACACCCACACCCGAGCAGGGGCCGATGCTCAAGGGACACCAACTACTCGAGTGCCCAACTGTGCTGGAGTTTCACGATCACATTGAATAGAAATGTTCAAAATTATCAGTGGGTTTTCTTATGACTAGTTAGGGAGAAACATGTTTAACTGGAGAGAGTTAGTAGCCAAGACACAGGGGGGAGACAAGGAGATTAAAAGTTAGAGGAGGCGGGGGCGTGGAAGGATAAGACGACGAGAATTTTAAAACAGAGGCGGCGAGCAGCATCCGAGGGAAGGCCCGTGGACCTAGCACCACTCCGAGCACAATCGCAGTTTCGACCTTCTCATCGGCCGGCATGAAAGGACGAGGAAGGCCCCGCCTCCTGTGGCTCCCCTGTGGACCGTACCTGTGGAGAATCCAGTCCGCTTGTGGCACCGGGTGAACTCGATATTGAAGTACGCCACCAGCGCGTGGATGTAGTCATTGCGCGTGACTTGTAGGCAGAAAGGCGACGTGAATGACAGGTCACCCACCTTCACTGTGTAAATATCCACCTCCTGAAGGAACAGAATTCATTTTCGTAGGTTAAGCGACGCCTCAATTTCAAAATTCACATCCTCGCTTACAAATCCTTATCTCTAATTCCCTCCAACCCCACAACCAACCTCCCCACCCCCAAAAAGATATCTGCACTCCTCTAATTCTGCTCTCTTGAGCATCCCTGATTATAATCGTTCCACCATCAGTGGCCGTGCTTTCTGTTGCCTGGGCCCCAAGCTCTGGAACTCCCTCCCTAAACCTCTCTCTCCTCCTTCAAGACACTCCTTAAAACTGACCTCTGACCAAGCTTTTAATCACCTGCCCTAATTTCTACTTACGCGGCTCGGTGTCAAATTTTTATCTAGTAATACTCCTGTGAAGCACCTTGGGACATTTCACTACATTAAAGGCGCTATAGAAATACAAGTTGTTGTTACATTTTTTTAAATTATGCACACACCTCTCTGACCATCTTTGTCTTTAGGACCCCTGCAGCCAAACTCTGGCCAGACTGCTGGAATCCTTCGGATTGCCAGAAGGAGTTATGCAACAGCAGCCCCACAACCCAACCCTTCATATTATCCATCACGTGCATCGCAACGGTGTGGTTTGACATTTTATGGTGTCCGTTCTACCTCCCCCAGAGAGCAAGCGCAGAATGTAATCAAATCACCCGCTAACCTTGATGAGGCAGGCGTTGGTCACCAGTTGCTTGGGGTCCACGACATCCACCAGTGGTTCCTTGATGGCCACGTCCTTGATGCAGGACATATCAAAGCCATAGACATTCTCCCACCCTGTCAACAAACAGTAAAGAGGCTGGTTATTAACTTGCAGACAAGTTACCACTAGCTGTAGAATTCTACCCATCGCTCAGAGAATTGTGAACCTGTGGAATTCTCTACCACAGAAAGTTGTTGAGGCCAGTTTGTTAGATATATTCAAAAGGGAGTTAGATGTGGCCCTTATGGATCAAGGGGTATGGAGAGAAAGCAGGAATGGGGTACTGAAGTTGCATGATCAGCCAGGATCATATTGAATGGTGGTGCAGGCTCAAAGGACTGAAGGGCCTACTCCTGCACCTATTTTCTGTTTCTACATCCTCCCCCACACAATAAAACCACGCAGTTACAAACTAATCCCCAGACAGTCCCCTTGGCTCAGTGGGGAGCTCCCTGCCAGGCACTGAATTCACCGATCTCAGTCAGGAGAGCAGTGGGGCACAACAGATGGCCCAGGGCACAGAAAGAAAATTCAAGCAGGAATCCTGCTCCTGACTGCTGTCCAGCCGAAACACACGTGGATAACACAAAGCTGGGCAAGGACAGCCAATAGCCACACACTAATAGCCAGAAGTGCCACGGCCGAGGCCCGTGCAAGTCCCAAAATAAAAATCATTTTCACCAGAGCTGATGCAGAATGATTGGCACTAGTCCAGCATCGATCCACCACTCAAGAGCCATCGGTGCATTACACACAATTATATGGATCTGGAATTTGCAGGCAGCTGTCGTCATTACTTGTCCGAGACGGACTGCAACATCAGGGTTTAAGCACACACATAGCTAAACGCGGAAATCGCGGCCAGTCATTCACTGCTTCGATGCGGTGTGCTGTGCCCTCTCCCTCCCCGGCAATTCGGGAAATCACGATGCAAACATGAACGTTTCTGCGCCAATATCGCTGTTAAATAACCCCATTAAATATTACGGCTTGTTGCAATAGACCCGGGAGGGGGAGCGGGGGTTTAAACAGCGTTTTGACTGGTAGCCAACCATTCTGGCCCTGAAGATAAATTTTTTATCTTTATAGAATTATCAAATTTCTCCATGACAAAGATTACAATTTAAAAAAAAAATGATTTTTTGGGGAACATTTGTTCATATTTCAGCTTCTACCATATCCCCATGTGAAAGTCCCAATCTTGAACGATTAAAAAAAAGGACAAAAGCTGCTTTTTATTTCCTGGTTTGCCATCTGCGAGGATTCTTCAATGTGATTAACTGCTTAGCCAGCTGGATGATGTCACCGCTGGATTTCTCTAGGAATCCCCGATTCACAGCACTGCAATCAATTACACGGCGAGAAGCATCAAGGTTTCGCCCCAGAGATCACTAGCGCCTTCGTTTCACCACGGACCACAAGTTACAGGCCAACGCCACTCAGCCCCTCGAGCCTGTTTCACCATTTAATTAGATTCGGTCATTGTCTCATTATTGTGCGCAAAGATCGGCAGCCGTGTTTCCTACACCACGTCGAATGTACAGCACAGCAGGTCATTCAGCCCAACTGGTCCATGTCAGTGTTTAAGAAAGACTTGCATTTATATAGCGCCTTTCACAACCATTGGACATCTCAAAGCAAATGAAGTACGTTTGGAGTGTAGTCACTGTTGTAATATGGGAAATGTGGCAGCCAAGTTGCCCACAGCAAGCTCCCACAAACAGCTATGCGATGACCAGATAATTTTTTTTGGTTATGCTCCATGAGTCTTCTCCCACTTTTCTTCATCTCATCCTATCAGCATAACCTTCTAGTCCTTCCTCTCGAGCTTCCCCTCAAAACACATCATTGTTTTATTCCACTGAAATAAAACAGGAGCCAGAAATCGGGTACCGATGGGGAATTTCACCACAAACAGTTCATGGAAAGAATTTCAAAAGCGCGCTGCTGTCTGACAGATTCCTCATCATTAACGCAGAACATGTGATACGGAAAGAAAGGCGGGTGTACCAAAGGCTGGAACTCAGCCCACGGAGCAGGCAGATCCCAGCTTCCGTTGCCGATCCAAGTTAGTGCATGGAAACACCACTATCTCCCAAGTCACACCATCCTTCAAAGTCGCTGGGTCAAAACCCTGGAACTCCCTCGCTCGGAGTTCCAGGGAGCACCTTCACCACACGGACTGCAGTGGTTCAAGACGGCGGCTCACCACCACCTTCTCAAGAATTAGAGTTGGACAATAAATGCCGACCTTGTCAGCGACGCCCACATCTCGTGAACGAATAAAAACACCACTGGCATTGTAATTAGCCTCATGATTCTGGAACTAAGGAAGAGGAAATGCCCATCACCGTTGAATAGCTGGCACCTAGTGCCTGGACTGGATTGACCAGTAAAGACGAGACAATGGGTGAGGTGCCGGAGGGACTGCCAGCAGTCTTGGTACATGTACCCCACCAGTTAACACCTTCAGGACAGAGAAAGGGCAAGGATTAGAGAGGAGGAAAACTAACACCGAAACATTGAGCAACACACAGTTGTGTGGACGATCAGAGGGGCTCCAGGAACAGTCAGTCACTGTTCCAATCTCATCAGAATCCTCGCTCAATGTCAGGGAGCAAGTGACTAGCAGCTGTCTGAAACGCTCAGATCCACTCAAAAGTAAAATCAATTGACAAGAATAAAATGATCATCTAAATTGTTGGTGGCACCGGGAGGTGGAGTTGGGACAACTGCAGTGCACAACCCACTGCCGCCTGTAGACTTAAGTTTGCCTCTTACCCTCTCCCTCTCTTCCCGTTTGTGGCGACGCATCCACAGTAAATGTCGGTGGAAAGGCGTCACCCTCAGTGACCAATTCTCACGTCTGAGCCTAGACAGTGAGTGTTGTCGGGCTATTCGACCACGGAGGCGTCACAACCCTGTTCCCGGCCAATGTCCACATTATGCGTACATTCTGTCCCGGTTAGGGTAGCGACCAGGAGCAGAATTGATCCAGCCCCGCTGCCTCTGCACTGAGGACAATGAAGCCACAGGTGACGCCTCCATCAACACCTTAAGCGTCAGTGTGAACTCCCAGATTTATTTCCAACCTCGCAGTAAAATTCAGGGAGTTGCAAAGCTCGTGAGGGAGCACACTGCTGGCCGGGGAGAGGGGGAAGTGTGTGTGTGTGTGTGTGTGTGTGTGAGAGAGAGTGAAGCAAGACATGTCTACTGATGGGTCTTGGGGAATGGAAATAAATAAATTTGCATTCCGATAGCACCCGTGACAATTACAATGGCAAACGAGCCCCAGGTGGCCAGAGGCAATGTTACAGGGACACCCTCAAAGCCTCCCTGAAAAAGTGCAACATCCCCACTGACTCCTGGGGGTCCCCGGCCAAAGACCAGTCCGCCTTAAGTGGAGGAAGTGCATTTGGGAGGGCACTGAGCACCTCGAGTCTCATCGCCAAGAGCATGCAGAAATCAAGCGAAGGCAGAAGGAGCGTGCAGCAAACCAGTCCCATCCACCCCTTCCCTCAACGACTATCTGTCCCACCTGCGACAGGGACTGCGGTTCTCGTATTGGACTGTTCAGCCACCCAAGGACTCATTTTTAAGTGTGTAAGCAAGTCTTCCTCAATTCCGAGGGACTGCCTGTGATGATGATCATAACCTCTGTGCACCCCACAGCCAACGAAGCACTCCCGAACTACAACGCAGGAAACGCAGCAGCCAACCGGCACACATTACACCAGTCACTTAACAAGTCTTTTGTTGGCTGTATAGTACTACTGTATCCATGCAAACTTACAATGGATCTTGTAGTCCTTGTACTGTCTGTCTTCAATGGCAGTGACGTACAGAGCAGCTCGGTCTGGGAAAATCAGGCCTTCTGGTTGCTGAAAAGGGGACACTGATCAGTGAAGAATAAATGCAGCAATCTGCAGTAAAACCCAAGCCTTGCCCACCACTGCTGACTAGGAGACACACTCTACTGCACTTGTTACACAAAGGTTTAATCCAAGTTACAATCTTGACCCGATTGCGTGTAACTGGACTGACTACCAGTAAACTGGTGCCTAAACAGACTAGATAGGAAACACACTCAACTTGTGCTTGTACAATAATGTAAAATAATACAAATAAGGAGCGGGGTCCTTGGACCAATGGGAAGGGTCGAAGCACCAATTCCTCCTCTATTCAAATACAACACAGGGATTGTTATTTTTACATCATGCACGGGCAGATACCCACAGCTTTATACTGGCATACAAGACACTCCAAACTTCGGCGTCAGCGGTTACTATTTCACCCAGGGTGGCAATCGGGGCACTTCAAAATTGCCTCAGCATCACCGGTGGCGGCTGGGCAGCACGGGCGAGGTCACGCGACGAGGACAGGATCGAGCTTTGCGACACCTCGCACGCCCACGGTATGTCATCCTGCACGTACAATGCACGAGAAACTGCACAGCGTCAGCGGAGGCCAGGCACGCGCTGATCCCCAAACCTCCAGCGCCGGGTGCTATTTAGCCAAATAAATCAGGCTCCAGAACAGATCAGAAGTACAATTGTTACTTCACAAGTAGCCGGCGGGAAGGAAACAGGGTGAAATCCAGTTGCCATTCACACGTGGGCTTTGCTGGATCACTGCTTGAATGGTCGAGCAGCCTGCACTAAACAAGCCAGCAGCATTCACACAACCGTGCACCCAATTTTATCACGACACATACCATCCACTTGTCTCTTGCGTAGATGACGGTGTTCAGCATCGACTCGTAGAAGAGACAGTAGCCCATCCACTCGCTGATGATTATGTCCACCTTCTCCACAGGCAGCTCAACCTCCTCCACCTTGCCCTTAATGATGGTGATAACTGCGACAGGAACGAGGAGCATTCAGTACATTCACAAGTGGCTAAGACAGCTCCCTGCACCCACCAAATGACATTTCGTGGCTTTGGCCGGCCAAGAGTGGAGATTTATGTAGCAGGTGGACACAGCATACCCAAAATAACACCCAGTTTGTCCCCGCTTTGTGTCACCCAAAATTGAACCCAGCGACTGTGTAGCTCAGTGAAAGGGCAGAGAAATTCCATAAAAGGAGGATCTGCACTTTGCCTGGATGACTGCAGCTCCAACAACAATCGTGAAGCTCCACACCATTCGGACAAAGCAGCTCGTTTGATTCCTCATCTACCATCTTAAACGTTCACTCCCTCTGCCATTGGTGCACTGTGGCTGCAGTGTGTGCCATTCTCCAAGTTTGTAGATGACACTAAGCTGGGTGGCAGTGTGAACTGTGAGGAGGATGCTAAGAGGCTACAGGGTGACGTGGACAGGTTAGGTGAGTGGGCAAATGCATGGCAGATGCAGTATAATGTGGATAAATGTGAGGTTATTCACTTTGGTGGCAAAAACAGAGGCAGAATATGATCTGAATGGTGACAAATTAGGAAAAGGGGAGGTGCAACGAGACCTGGGTGTTATGGTACATCAGTTGTTGAAAGTTGGCATGCAGGTACAGCAGACGGCAAATGGCATGTTGGCCTTCATAGCGAGAGGATGAGAGTATAGGAACAGGGAGGTCTTACTGCTGTTGTACAGGGCCTTGGTGAGGCCACACCTTGAATATTGTGTTCAGTTTTGGTCTCCTAATCTGAGGAAGGACATTCTTGCTATTGAGGGAGTGCAGCAAAGGTTCACCAGACTGATTCCCAGGATGGCAGGACTGACATATGAAGAAAGACTGGATCGACTAGGCTTATATTCACTGGAATTTAGATGAATGAGGGGGATCTCATAGGAACATAAAATTCTGACGGGACTGGACAGATTAGATGCAGGAAGAATGTTCCCGATGTTGGGGGAAGTCCAGAACCAGGGTCACAGTCTAAGGATAAGGGGTAAGCCATTTAGGATCGAGATGAGGAGCAACTTCTTCACTCAGAATTGTGAACCTGTAAATTCTCTACCGCAGAAAGTTGTTGAGGCCAGTTCGTTAGATATATTCAAAAGGGAGTTAGATATGGCCCTTGCGGCTAAAGGGATCAACGGATATGGAGAGAAAGCAGGAATGGGGTACTGAAGTTGTATGATCAGCCATGGTCATATTGAATGGTGGTGCAGGCTCAAAGGGTCGAATGGCCTACTCCTGCACCTATTTTCTATGTTTCTATATGCACAGGAGCAACTCGCCAAGGCTTCTTCGGCAACACCTCCTAAACCCATGGCCTCCACCACCTAGACTGACAAGGGCAGCAGGCGCATGGGAACATCACCACCTAATTTGGAAATATTTCCTGGAACTCCCTCCCAAACAGCACTGTGGGAGCACCTTCACCACACGGACTGCAGCGGTGCCTCAGCACCTCAAGGGCAATTAGGGATGGGCAATAAATGCCAGTCCTTGCCAGCGACACCCACATACCATGAATGAATTTTAAAAAGTCAGTGTTGAGTTGGTCAACCTCAGCCGACAGGAAACTATAATCAGCCTTACTGCTAAGATTCCCATTAAAGATGACTGTCGAGCAACCCCCACTGGAAAGTACAGTAGCGCTGACATCAGGCAAGGACAAATCAGCAGCTACATGTCTTCTTTACCCCCTGCTCCCCTGTAATCTAGGCTTAGCCACAAGGAACACCACTTTGGAAAGATAGCTGGGTTTGGATCAGCATCACCATAGAGGTGGAAATTAAAGATCCACGATCAGGACGGCTGACTAACACAATGCAAGGTCATATCTAGCGCAGACTTGGGCGAGCTCCAGTTCTACTATCATTAAATGACCAACTGTTTTGTAAAATAAGCTCATTGCATCGAAGCCAGGGAGCGAGATGATGCACGTGGCAGTCACAGGGTTCTCCAGCAACAGTGTCATAGTGTGCACTCGCGAGTGCCCCAGCGTGTTTTCATGGACCCCAGGGTCATGAGTGAAGCCTGTTTCCACAGGCCCCCCTCCCCGTTAATTAGCAGATCTCTCAAGCTGCTGATTGCAACAGCTGGATCTTGGGTGTTCTGACTGATCGGCCACTGGGGCAACAGCACCGAAGCAGCCTCTTCCAAGTTGACTGGTGTACAAAAATGCCATGGGCTTACTGGGCAGCTGTTTCACTTGGCAAGATGCTGTAAAATGCAGATCCAAGTCAGAGCCCGCATTGTCTTGCATACAACACATCTCCCATTTTAACTCCCCGTGCCCTAGACTATAGATTTGAACCTCTTCTTCCTAGTTTTCAAATTCCCAGCACCCTGCCCAGTGATCTTCTGAGTATTTTTGTCCTCAATTCCACTGACTGATCGCCCGGTCCCTTCCCTCCGATCTTTCTGCCATTGCATTCCTACCATTTATAATTCTCTTCACAGCATACTCATGCTGCTATCTCCCCCCGCCCCCCCCAATAAAGCCCCTTTAAAAAAAAACAACTCACTAACTGCATCTTCAGTCCCCACCCCCCTATGTAAACCCCTACACTTCCTGCTTGGTATCTAACCCGTTTCTTGTAAAGCACTTAAGTTGCGACTAGTGCATCATCAAGAGTAATTTGCTGCAACATCTGCTTAGTTCGGGTAGGGCAGCAGCGAGCAAGGAAACCCATCCTGCCCCTGTGACACTTATCCAGGGAGCCCCGCTGACAACCCACACCGCTTGAAAGAGGATATTCTCAGCCACAACGCACCCCACAGCCAAATAGTCAATCAGCACACTAGTTCTAGTACCCGGGGGTCTAGGGCCCGGTCGCTCTTGGCCAGGTACCAGGCTGCCTGGCAAAGAAGTCGGCACTTCCAGAGAAGGAACAACAAAAAGACTGAGGAACATTTATTTGCCTGTAAAGGCTGCGTAACATCTGCAGGGCGCAAAACACACGCACAACACTGTGGATGCTCACCGTGGTCTAGATTGTTCGCTTTAATGATCTTCTCAGCATATTCCGAGATATTGGAGCACTCGATCTGTTTAGAAATAAAGAAAATTAGCTCACATTTTGCACCACACAAATCAAAATGTTTGAAAGAAAACATTCATAAGCTTTCATTTAAACTGGGAAAAGGCCAAAAGTGGTCAGTTTACATTAAAAGTTTAATTAAACTATTAATAAAAAGACAAAGTTATTAATAAAATTAGCATCTTTTTCATGCGAGGAAGATGAAAAAAATACAACTGGAAATCCCATTGCTCACTACTAACTAGAGATTCTGGTCGTGAAGGGCAGATGTGCAGCAGTCTAAATCAGGCGAGGCTCGGGGTCGGACTGATAGGTCACCATGATCAAACACTGCGCCAACACAGATGGACCACTCGGACACGGTACTGGAGGCTGGGTCAAGCCAAGGCTACTTGGACCACGAATTCAACACAGCCTTGCTCGTTCCCCTCCTCGCTCGCTCTCTCTGGCACCACTCATCAGGCTGACTTTTCTCTCCCTAGCCCAGGGACAACTGCAGTGTCCCCTAGTCGAGATCAGCCAACTATTACACGCCACATACTGCTCAGTGCCGCTCTGGCTATCCTCAGCAAGGCATCTGGCGTACAGCAATCCCGACCAATGCTCTCTCCAAGCTTTGCGCACGAGGCCGCTCAGTAATCTGCGAGCAACCACACGGGCCGCGCACAAGCTTTTCCGGTAGAAATATCACGCGCGCGCAGGAATTGAAGAGGACCGTGCACTGAAAAAACAGGCCCAGCACAACAAAGACCATTTAGAGGGAACATTGCTCCTGACTCTTTAACGAGGCTAATATAATGAAGAAATTGATTAATATAGCATCTTGTGCTTCAAATGATCCAAAGCACTTCACACAACAAATTACTTTCTGCTGCAAAGCAACTGGTGTAGGAAGGTACAGCACAAACAGCAATGAAATAAACGATTAACTATTCCTGGCGAGGGAAAAATGCTAGATCGGACAGCAGAACTCTGCTCTTCTGCGAACAGTGCCACAGGATCCTTCCGAACTGCGTTCCCTAGCCACTGACTCCATCCCTCTCCCCAGCATCTGTCTGAGGCTGAACCAGACTGTTCGCAACCTAGGTGTCATATTTGACCCCGAAATGAGCTTCTGGCCACATATCTGCAGCATAACTAAAACCGCCTATTTCCACCTCCGTAACACCGCCCGTCTCCGCCCTTGCCTCAGCTCATCCGCAGCTGAAACCCTCATCCATGCTTTTGTTACCTCTACACTTGACTACTCCAACGCATTCCTGGCTGGCCTCCCATTCTGCCTCACAAATGAGAGGTGATCCAAAACCTTGGCTGCCCATGTCCTAACTCACACTAAGTCCCGCTCACCCATCACCCTGTGCTCACTGCCCTGTGTCCTAACTCACACCGAGTCCAGTTCACTCATCACCCCTGTGCTCACTGCCCTGTGTCCTAACTCAGAGTCCCATTCACCCATCACCCCTGTGCTCGCTCCCGGTTAAGCAACGCCTCGATTAAAAATTTGCATCCTCATTTACAAGTCCCTCAACAGCCTCACCCCTCCCTAACTCTGATCTCATTCAGCCTCAACCCCACGTGATGTCTG
The DNA here is from genome assembly GCF_044704955.1 of Pristiophorus japonicus. Classification (NCBI taxonomy): domain Eukaryota; kingdom Metazoa; phylum Chordata; class Chondrichthyes; family Pristiophoridae; genus Pristiophorus; species Pristiophorus japonicus. The sequence continues at coordinate 94,123,608 of NC_091995.1, forward strand.
CACTCCTCAAATTCTGCCCTCTTGAGCATCCCTGATTTTAACTGCTCAACCATTGGCAGTCGTGCCTTCAGCTGGGCCCCAAGCTCTGGAACTCCCTGCCTAAACCTCTCCAGCTCCCTTTCCCCCTTTAAGACTCTCCTTAAAACCTACCTCTTTGCCCAAGCTTTTGGTCATCTGCCATAATTTCTTTGTGACTTGTTGTCAAATGTATTTGTTTTGTCTTGTAACACTGCTGTGAAGTGCCTCGGGACGTTTTTAACGTTAAAGACGCTATATAAATACAAGTTGTTGAACAGACAGAACCTTGGTTTAAACAGCACAGCCAAAGGACAGCACCCATCACAGCCCAGAGGCCATCAACCGAGACCTGCCCACGATGGACGAGGTGCAATCCTTACCCCAATTACTTTCTTCGCACCGGCCTTGGCTGCAAACATACAAAGAATGCCCGTCCCGCTTCCCACGTCGAGGACGATCTTGCCCTTGAAGAGGTGTTTGTTATGGTACATGGAGTTTCTGTAGGTTAAAGTGCGAACCTCGTCCTTCAACATTTCCTGTGGCAGAAGAGGAAAGCATTTTTTTTTTTTTTTAAGTCACAAAAGGTTCGGTACCAGAGGTAGGTTCTTGTTTACTAACAAGGTAGACATTTGTCTTCAAAACTGCTCTGGAAGCCACATGTTGAGAGGTTTGCTGCTGGCAGACTCTTGTGCTGAACTGAGGTGACTCCAGATTTTCCTCTCCTTTGGGCAAGCGCACTTGGCAACAGGCTCAGAACTCACGAGTACACCGCAGCCAGGAACAAAAGTCTTACCAGCCGGCAGTATGACAAGTTGCCTCTGCTAGGCACTGCGCTACGCCCTTATTGAGCGTCGGGATTTGAAATAATGGCCGTTGGTGGAAAGCATCAAGTCAAGAAATGAAACTCCCTTATAACCCCCTCCCTGCCCAATTCCCACCACTCACCTCGTGAATTCCAAAGTGCGCATAGGAGTCAAAGTAATAATCCTTGGAAGTCATGTCCTCAGCACCAGCCTTGGCTGGTGCACTACTGCCATCCGGAGCACTAGGGAGTGTAGACACCTGCAAAGCAAATTGGACACAGTTATTATAGGTCAGACCGAAAAAGGACTTGCCATCATCTCCAATGGAAGAATCTAAAAGAAACTTTACATCTGCAGACTACCACAGAACGCAACAATACTTTATCACCTCAGGCAAATAGACACGTGGCAATTGGAAATTAAGGCCATGATTGTTTTGACACTTTGCGGCTCAGTTGGTAGCACCCTCGCCTCGGAGTCAGACAGTTGTGGGAAGGACGCGTTAAGACGTGGGCAGAGGATCTTGTAGGATGAGGGGGGAAGCGGAGAGGCGGCCCTTCTTATGGAGGAAATTCCAGAACCATGGGCTCAGGCGGCGGAAAGCACAGCCGCGGCAACCGTGGGGGTGAAGGGAGAGGGATGCACAAGAACAGAGTGCAAGAAACGGCGATTTTAAGGAGGGACTTGTAGGACTGGAGGGAGGTGGTTACAGACATGGGCAGCAGTGAGGAGGCTGAAGGGATTTGAGCACGAGGATGAGAACGTTTGAAGAACAGGAGGACCAGGAGCAGCGAGCGCCCAAGGACAGGGTGATGGATGACAGACGATGCAAGATTGCATATGGGAATTGGAGTTTTGAATGAGCTGAGGGTTATGAAGGGGTGGAGGACTGATGATGCAAACCCCCCCCCCCCCCCCACCTCTCACCAATACCTCCTTCTTAACCCAGATAGTAGTAAAATGAACTAGCATTCCAGTGCACCATAGCCTTAAAGATCCAAACTGAAGCTGGGACACCCAACCACAGGAAATTAAAAGTAACCTGCACCTTCCTATCGACCATCTCGAAAGGGTTTCCGCTCAAATACATAGCAAACTGGAGCCTATAACAAATCTGCATTGCACAAGCGGGATTAAAGCTATGCAAATTTGGAGTACAGCATTGAGTCACTTTGTAAACCGCAAGAAATTCTCAACAACTGCCTTCAAAACAATCATGACAAACTTCAGATCTGACTTTTTCCCACATCTTAGGCACAATTCTGAACATGGGGAGGGGCTAAACATCATCTGATACAACGCCTGGTGACTCAACACCCCCAAAAAAAATCCACTTACATTTTTTTTTAAAAAAGAGCCTCAACTCAAACTAAACATTACAGACTGGAGTTGAATCATCCTGGGCTAAGTTTTCAAAAAGATAACCTGGACTATGCTCATCTGCACACAAACATTATTTCAATAAAGTAACTGAATAAAAACTTCAGTCACAGAGAAAATCTGCTGATTAAGATAATCTTGGCTGAGTAAATGGTGGGAGATTTAGAACAGAGACAGAGCCTCATGTGGTGAAACAAAGGGTTCTCTCCCTCTCCTTAACTCCATTCAAACTGATCAGAGATCTGGATTGATTAAGACAGTAGGTAGAAAAAAGAACCCAAAAAGTGAATATATAAAAGTGATTCAAAGTATTAACATAGAAAATATGTGTAGGAGCAGGCCATTCGGCCCTTCGAGCCTGCACCACTATTCAATATGACCATGGCTGATCATGCAACTTCAGTACCCCATCCCTGCTTTCTCTCCATACCCCTCGATCCCTTTAGCCGCAAGGGATCTAACTCCCTTTTGAATATATCTAACGAACTGGCCTCAACAACTTTGTGGTAGAGAATTCCACAGGTTCACAATTCTCTGGGTGGAAAAAGTTAATATTGATAGTAAAGTCTGAATAGCACACGAAGAGTGGTGGGTGGGAAGAATTATTTCTACACTATTACAAAGGATATACACTGCAAAAACAGGCCATTCAGCCCAACAGCAATCTATAGATTTTTTGGATATCAAGGGGACAGTGCAGGATGGTGGAGCTGCAGTAGACGATCAGACATCTTATTGAATGTCCTCTTCCCACTCCTATTTCTTATGTCCTAACTAGTCCACACTGGCATTTAGGCTCCACTCAAGCCTCCGCTAACTATCAGCATAACCCTCTATTCCCTTCTCCCTCATGCGCTTGTTTAGCCTCCCCTTAAATGCATCGATACTATTCGCCTCAACCACTCCCTGTGGTAGCGAGGTCCACATTCTCACCACTCAGATTTCTTGGTGACTACCTTATATTGATGGCCCCCAGTTTTGCTCTTCCCCACAAGTGGAAACATTCTCACTGTATCCACTCTATCACGACCGTTCATATTTGTAAACGACTTCTATTAGCTGACCCTTCAGCCATCTCTTTTTCAAGAGAAAAGAGACCCAGCCTGTGCATCCTTTCCCGATAGGTAATAACCTCACATTTCTGGAATCATAGAATGGTTACAGCACAGGCCATTTGGCTCGTGTTGGCTCTCTACAAAAGCAGCTAGTCCCACTCTACCACACTGTCCTGTAGCGCTGCAATCCCCCCCCCCCCCCCCCCCCCCAATTCAGGTATTTATCCAATTTGAAAGCCACGATCGAGTCTGCCTCCACCCCTTCAGGCAGCCCATTCCAGATACTAACCACTCGCTGTGGAAAAAGTTTTTCCTCGTGTCGCCTTTGGTTCTTCTACCAATCACCTTAAATTTGTGTCCACTGGTACTCGCCCCTGCCACCAATGGGAAAAATTTCTCTATCTACTTGGTTTAGGCTCCCTCATGATTTTGAGCACTTAGCAAATCTCCTCAACCTTCTCTGCTCCAAGGAGAACAACCTTAGCTTCTCCACATAACTGAAGTCTCTCATACCTGGAACCATACTTGTAAATCTTTCCTGCACCTTCGAAGGCCTGCACATCCTTTTTATAACGGGATCATTTTCGGGTGCGAAGGGCAGACGTCTCATTTTAATGCCTTATCCAAAAGACGGCACCTCCGACAGTACAGCGTTCCCTTGGTACTGGCACTGGGATTAATGTGCTCAAAATCCTTGGAGTGGGACTCGAACCCACAAACTTCTAACTCAGGTGTGCTATCTACTGAGCCACAGCTGACACATGCAATGCAGGAAAGCCAATTTGCGCACAGCAAGCTCCCACAAACAGCAATGGTGATAAACAACCGGACAATGTGACGTGGGTTGAGGGATAAATATTGACCCCAGGGAGAAACGCTTCTCCGAAATAGCGGCCGCGGGATCGTTTTACGTACATGCACCCGAGGACGGCGGACGGGGCCTCGGATTAATGTCTCGTGAGAAAATGCCAACTTGCGCACAGCAAGCTCCCACAAACAGCAAGTGTGACTAAACGGCTGTCCAATCCGACATGGGCTGAGGGATAAATACTGCCCCTCCCCCAAGGGGATAACTCCGTGGGACTTTTTACGTCCAGCCAAGGGGGAGGGGGGGGGCTGGGGCTGTTTGTCTCGTGCGAACGATGGCGCCTCAGCCCAGTGCGGCTCTCCCTCAGCGCTGGCGAAAGACGGGGCCCCCACCCCCCGCTGCTCTCCCTCAGCGTTACTGAAAGACAGCACCCGCGGCAGTGCGGCTCTCCCTCAGCGTTGCTGAAAGATGGTGCCCCCGGCAGTGCGGTGGCCCCTCAGCGTTGGCGAAAGACAGCGCCCGTGGCAGTGCGGCTCTCCCTCAGCGTTGCTGAAAGACGGCCCTCCCCCTGAGCATTGGCGAAAGACAGCGCCCGTGGCAGTGCGGCTCTCCCTCAGCGTTGCTGAAAGATGGTGCCCCCGGCAGTGCGGTGGCCCCTCAGCGTTGGCGAAAGACAGCGCCCGTGGCAGTGCGGCCCTCCCTCAGCGTTGCTGAAAGACGGCCCGCCCTCTCAGCATTGGCGAAAGACAGCGCCCGTGGCAGTGCGGCTCTCCCTCAGCGTTGCTGAAAGACGGCGACCCCTCAGCGTTGGCGAAAGACAGCGCCCGTGGCAGTGCGGCTCTCCCTCAGCGTTGCTGAAAGATGGTGCCCCCGGCAGTGCGGTGGCCCCTCAGCGTTGGCGAAAGACAGCGCCCGTGGCAGTGCGGCCCTCCCTCAACGTTGCTAAAACACGGTGCCCCCCTCAGCATTGGCAAAAGACAGCGCCCGTGGCAGTGCGGCTCTCCCTCAGCGTTGCTAAAACACGGTGCCCCCCTCAGCATTGGCAAAAGACAGCGCCCGTGGCAGTGCAGCTCTCTCTCAGCGTTGCTAAAACACGGTGCCCCCCTCAGCATTGGCAAAAGACAGCGCCCGTGGCAGTGCGGCTCTCCCTCAGCGTTGCACTGGGGAGATTGTGTCTCTTGGGGAGTGGGATTTATTTTGTGGCTCCGAGTCCCCTTGGAGCCACAAACCTTCAGTTGCAGGAGCTACCCAGGGAGGGGGGGATAATGAGCGAACCCCACACTCACAGGCTCGGGCCGCGCTCGCACGCCGCCGCCATTTTGTCGGCACGCCGTCCCGCCTCGGACAATCGGCCGCCCGCCCGCCGCCTCAGCCCCGGCCTATACCCGCCCCGCTGCCCCGCCTCGGGACCCCGGCTTCGCTGCGCTTTTATTCGGTAAGCAAGCGAACGCCATTTCCCCCCCCCCCCAGCAGCCCAGCCCTTTTTCCCGTTTCCCTCTCCCTCACCTACCTCCATGCATTCGGCCATCTTGTGTAAGAAGGCCCACTCGGCTCTCGCCTCTTCTTTTATACCAGGAAAGGGGCGGTGCCCGGACGCCCGCCCCACCCCCTCGCCGCCCATTGGCCGACCGGCAGCCTCCCGACCTCGCCATTGGTCAGCCACTCCCCCCCCCCTCCTCCCCCCCACCTCGGGGGGGGGGGGGAGGGGAGTGGCTGCCAGTCACCGGCGTGGGCGCCAGCACCATTGGCTCCGCGGCCGCGTCCAATCGGCGCCAAGGCCCGTTGGGTCTGGCGGCAGGCCGCTGCTCCGTGCGGTGAGCTGATTCGGCGCCCGTGCTGTCCATCAGCAGGAAGGGCAGCGGGCGGAGCAGCTGATTGGCCAATGGTGTTCAGCAGGAAATATTGAACAGTCGCATGTAACCCACGTGGGCTTAGTCAGAGGAGCCAGAGCATGTTTGCACATGGAACCAAGGGTCTGAAAATGCATGTCCCACTATTACTTTCAGTTTCATTACTAGCACAAATTACTTAAAGTACCATCAATGCCACACATTAGGAAGGACAAATGCTCACTATAGTGACCAATTATGATTTTGTTCCCCACTCTTTTTAAACTAATTTACAACTTTCCCTTGCTTTTGTGAAATTTTGACTTAAATGCCCACTGTACCCGCAGCCATTGTCGCTCCTCAGCTAGCTGTAATCACCTTGCCACCAGTGTCCATTGCGTCTCAGTGGGCAGCACTCCCTCGCCTCTGAGTCAGAAGGTTGTGGGTTCAAATCCCACTCCAGAGACCTTGAATATCGTGTGCAGTTTTGGTCTCCTAATCTGAGGAAGGACATTCTTGCTATTGAGGGAGTGCAGCAAAGGTTCACCAAACCGATTCCTGGGATGGCAGGACTGACATACGAGGAAAGACTGGATCGGCTAGGCTTATACTCACTAGAATTTAGAAGAATGAGAGGGGATAGCATAGAAACTTATAAAATTCTGACGGGACTGGAGAGGTTAGATGCAGGTAAAATGTTCCCCATGTTGGGGAAGTCCAGAACCAGGGGTCACAGTCTAAGGATAAGAGGTAAGCCACATAGGACCGAGATGAGGAGAAACGTCTTCACTCGGAGAATTGTGAACCTGTGGAATTCTCTACCACAGAAAGTTGTTGAGGCCAGTTCGTTGGACATATTCAATAGCGGGTTCGATGTGGCCCTTACGGCTAAAGGGATCAAGGGGTATGGAGAGAAGGCAGGGGTGGGATACTGAGGTTGCATGATCAGCCATGATCTTATTGAATGGTGATGCAGGCTTGAAGGGCCGAATGGCCTACTCCTGCACCTATTTTCTATGTTTCTATGTTTCCAGTGACTTGACCACAAAAATCCTAGGCTGACTCTCCCAGCGCAGTGCTGAGGGAGCGCTGCACTCTCGAAGTTGCTTTCTTTCGGACGAGATGTTAAACCGAGGCCCCGTCTGCCCTCTCAGAAGGACAAAAAAGATCCCACGCCACTTTCGAAGAAGAGCAGGATAGTTCTTCCCGCTGTCCTGGGCCAATATTTATCCCTCAGCCAACATAACGAAAAAAACAGATTATCTGGTCACATCAAATGTGGGATCTGTTGTATGCAAATTGGCAGCTGTGTTTCCTGCCTTACAACTTTAAAATAGATTCATCACAGACCCAGTCCGGACGGGGATCAAGCAGGGCTGCGTCATTGTGCCAACCCTCTTCTCGATCTTCCTCACTAAAATGCTCCATCTGACTCAACAAGCTCCGCGCTGGAGTGGAACTAAACTACAGAACGAGTGGGAATCTGTTCAACCTCCGTCATCTCCAGGCTAGATCCAAGACCATCCCATCCTCTGTCGTCGAACTACAGTACGTGGACGACGCTTGCGTCTGCGCACATTCAGAGGCTGAACTCCAAGCCATCGTCAACATCTTTACCGAGGCGTACGAAAGAGCGGCAGTTGGTGAGAGGCGGGAGCAGTGTCGGAGCGGCCTATAAAAGGCCCAGCGGGTGTTCCACAGGCAGCGGCAGTCGGTGAGAGGCGGGAGCAGTGTCGGAGCGGCCTATAAAGGCCCAGCGGGTGTTCCACAGGCAGCGACAGATGGTGAGAGGCGGGAGCAGTGTCGGAGCGGCCTATAAAGGCGTGACTTGTGCAGCTACAGCGGGGAGAGAAGGCAAAAAAGAAGTAGAAAGGAATCAAAAGGTGACGTCAGAGCCAAGGGGGTAAGTGATTGGCTGGTGATTGGTGAGTAGCTTTTCTTTTTCTTTTTTATATCAGTAAGTAAACTGTAATATTGTTGTTACCAATTTAAGGGTATCTAAGGGATAAGGCATGGCAGGAGAGCTTGGTCACGTGTTATGCTCCTCCTGTACCATGTGGGAACTCAGGGACACTTCCGGTGTCCCTGACGACTAAGTGTGTAAGAAGTGTATCCGCCTCCATCTCCTGATGGACTGCGTTGTGGAATTGGAGCTGAGGGTGGATTCACTCTGGAGCATCCACGATGCTGAGAATGACATAAGTGGCACGTGTAGTGAGTTGGTCTTACCGCATGAGAAGGATCCACAGCCAGCTAGGGAATGGAAGACCAGCAGGAAGAGTAGTACAAAGAAGGTAGTGCAGGGGTCCCATCTGGTCATCCCCCTGCAAAACAGATACACTGTTTTGAGTGCTGTTGAGGGAGATAACTCATCAGGGGAGAGCAGCAGCAGCCAAGTTCATGGCACCGTGGCTGGCTCTATTGTACAGGAGGGCAGGAAAAAGAGTGGGAGAGCGATAGTGATAGGGGATTCAATCATAAGGGGAATAGATAGGCGTTTCTGCGGCCGCAACCGAGACTCCAGGATGGTATGTTGCCTCCCTGGTACAAGGGTCAAGGATGTCTCCGAGCGAGTGCAGGACATTCTAAAAAGGGAGGGAGAACAGCCAGTTGTCGTGGTGCACATTGGTACCAACGACATAGGTAAAAAAAGGGATGAGGTCCTACGAGATGAATTTAAGGAGCTAGGAGCTAAATTAAAAAGTAGGACCTCAAAAGTAGTAATCTCGGGGTTGCTACCAGTGCCACGTGCTAGTCAGAGTAGGAATCGCAGGATAGCACAGATGAATACGTGGCTTGAGCAGTGGTGCAGCAGGGAGGGATTCAAATTCATGGGGCATTGGAACATGTTCTGGGGGAGGTGGGACCAGTACAAACTGGACGGTCTGCACTTGGGCAGGACTGGAACCAATGTCCTAGAGGGGAGTGTTTGCTAGTGCTGTTGGGGAGGAGTTAAACTAATATGGCAGGGGGATGGGAACCAATACAGGGAGACAGAGGGAAACAAAAAGGAGACAAAAACAAAAGACAGAAAAGAGATGAGTAAAAGTGGAGGGCAGAGAAACCAAAGGCAAGAAACAAAAAGGGCCACTGAATATAAAAGGGCTGCAGAAGGGGTCAAAACTAAAAATCGTGGTTTAAAAACTAGTATTAAAACACTCTACCTAAATGCACGCAGCATTCGAAATAAAGTAAATGAGTTGACGGCACAAATCATTACAAATGGGTATGATTTGGTGGCCATTACAGAAACATGGTTGCAGGGTGGCCAAGACTGGGAATTAAACATACAGGGGTATCTGACGATTCAGAAAGATAGGCAAGAAGGGAAAGGAGGTGGGGTAGCTCTGTTAATAAAAGATGATATCAGGGCAGTTGTGAGGGATGATATTGGCTCTAATGAACAAAATGTTGAATCATTGTGGGTGGAGATTAGAGATAGTAAGGGGAAAAAGTCACTGGTCGGCGTAGTTTATAGGTCCCCAAATAATAACTTCACGGTGGGGCGGGCAATAATCAAGGGAATAATGAAGGCATGTGTAAAAGGAACGGCAGTAGTCATGGGGGATTTTAACCTACATATCGATTGGTCAAATCAAATCGCACAGGGTAGCCTGGAGGAGGAATTCATAGAATGCATACGGGATTGTTTCTTAGAACAGTATGTAACAGAGCCTACAAGGGAGCAAGCCATCTTAGATCTGGTCCTGTGTAATGAGACAGGAAAAATAAACGATCTCCTAGTAAAAGATCCTCTCGGAATGAGTGATCACAATATGGTTGAATTTGTAATACAGATTGAGGATGAGGAAGTTGTGTCAGAAACGAGCGTACTATGCTTAAACAAAGAGGACTACAGTGGGATGAGGGCAGAGTTGGCTAAAGTAGACTGGAAACAAGGACTAAACGGTGGCACAATTGAGGAACAGTGGAGGACTTTTAAGGAGCTCTTTCATAGTGCGCAACATAAATATATTCCAGTGAAAAAGAAGGGCGGCAAGAGAAGGGATAACCAGCTGTGGATAACCAAGGAAATAAAGGAAAGTATCAAATCAAAGACCAATGCGTATAAGGTGGCCAAGGTTAGTATGAAACTAGAGGATTGGAAAAATTTTAAGCAACAGCAAAGAATGACTAAAAAAGCAATAAAGAAAGGGAAGATAGATTACGAAGGTAAACTTGCGCAAAACATAAAAACAGATAGTAAAAGCTTTTACAGATATATAAAACGGAAAAGAGTGACTAAAGTAAATGTTGGTCCCTTAGAAGATGAAAAGGAGGATTTAATAATGGGAAATGTGGAAATGGCTGAGACCTTAAACAATTATTTTGCTTCCGTCTTCACAGTGGAAGACACAAAAACCATGCCAAAATTTGCAGGCCACAGGAATGTGGGAAGGGAGGACCTTGAGACAATCACTATCACTAGGGAGGTAGTGCTGGACAGACTAATGGGACTGAAGGTAGACAAGTCCCCTGGTCCTGATGAAATGCATCCCAGGTTATTAAAAGAGATGGCGGAAGTTATAGCAGATGCATTCGTTATAATCTACCAAAATTCTCTGGACTCTGGGGAGGTACCAGCGGATTGGAAAGCAGCTAATGTAACGCCTCTGTTTAAAAAAGGGGGAAGGCAAAAGGCAGGTAACTAAAGGCAGGTTAGTTTAACATCTGTAGTGGGGAAAATGCTTGAAACTATCATTAAGGAAGAAATAGCGGGACATCTAGATAGGAATAGTGCAATCAAGCAGACGCAGCATGGATTCATGAAAGGGAAATCATGTTTAACTAACTTACTGGAATTCTTTGAGGATATAACGAGCATGGTGGATAGAGGTGTACCGATGAATGTGGTGTATTTAGATTTCCAAAAGGCATTCGATAAGGTGCCACACAAAAGGTTACTGCAGAAGATAAAGGTACGCGGAGTCAGAGGAAATGTATTTGCATGGATAGAGAATTGGCTGGCGAACAGAAAGCAGAGAGTCGGGATAAATGGGTCCTTTTCCGGTTGGAAATCAGTGGTTAGTGGTGTGCCACAGGGATCAGTGCTGGGACCACAACTGTTTACAATATACATAGATGACCTAGAAGAGGGGACAGAGTGTAGTGCAACAAAATTTGCAGATGACACTAAGATTAGTGGGAAAGCGGGTTGTGTAGAGGACTCAGAGAGGCTGCAAGGAGATTTGGATAGGTTAAGCGAATGGGCTAAGGTTTGGCAGATGGAATACAATGTCGGAAAGTGTGAGGTCATCCACCTTGGGAAAAAAAACAGTAAAAGGGAATATTATTTGAATGGGGAGAAATTACAACATGCTGTGGTGCAGAGGGACCTGGGGGTCCTTGTGCATGAATCCGAAAAGGTTAGTTTTCAGGTGCAGCAGGTAATCAGGAAGGAGAATGGAATGTTGGCCTTCATTGCGAGAGGGATGGAGTACAAAAGCAGGGAGGTCCTGCTGCAACTGTATAGGGTATTGGTGAGGCCGCACCTGGAGTACTGCGTGCAGTTTTGGTCACCTTACTTAAGGAAGGATATACTAGCTTTGGAAGGGGTACAGAGACGATTCACTAGGCTGATTCCAGAAATGAGGGGGTTACCTTATGATGATAGATTGAGTAGACTGGGTCTTTACTCGTTGGAGTTCAGAAGGATGAGGGTGATCTTATAGAAACATTTAAAATAATGAAAGGGATAGACAAGATAGAGGCAGAGAGGTTGTTTCCACTGGTAAGGGAGACTAGAACTAGGGGGCACAACCTCAAAATACAGGGGAGCCAATTTAAAACCGAGTTGAGAATGAATTTCTTCTCCCAGAGGGTTGTGAATCTGTGGAATTCTCTGCCCAGGGAAGCAGTTGAGGCTAGCTCATTGAATGTTTTCAAGTCAAAGATAGATAGATTTTTAACCAATAAGGGAATTAAGGGTTACGGGGAGCGGACGGGTAAGTGGAGCTGAGTCCACGGCCAGACCAGTCATGATCTTATTGAATGGCGGAGCAGGCTCGAGGGGCTAGATGGCCTACTCCTGTTCCTAATTCTTATGTTCTTATGTTCTTAAAGCATGGGCCTTAAACTAAACAACCGTAAGACAAAGGTCCTTCACCAACCTGACCCCGTCGCACAGCACTGCCCCCTGGTCATCAAAATACATGACGCGGCCCTGACAACGTGGACCATTTTCCATACCTCGGGAGCCTGCTATCGGCAGGGGCAGACATCGATGACACCATCTCCAGTGCGCCAGCGCAGCCTTCGGTTGCCTGAGGAAGAGCGTGTCCGAGGATCAGGCCTTCAAGTCTGGCACCAAGCTCATGGTCTACAGGGTTGCAGTGATACCCGCCCTCCTGTATGGCTCAGAGACGTGGACCATATATTGCAGACACTTCAAATCGCTGGAGAAATACCACCGATGCCTCCACGAGATCCTGCAAATCCCCTGGGAGGAGAGACGCATCAACGTCAGTGTTCTGGGTCAGGCCAACGTCCCTAGCATTGAGGCACTGACCACACCCGACCAGCTCCAGCGACCACGCCCAACACAAGACTCCCAAAGCAAGCGCTCTACTTGGAGCTCCTACACGGCAAGCGAGCCCCAGGTGGGCAGAGGAAACGTTTCAAGGATACCCTCAAAGCCTCCCTGATAAAGTGCAACCACTGACACCTCGGAGTACCTGGCCAAAGACCGCCCTAAGTGGAGGAAGAGCATAAGAACATAAGAAATAGGAGCAGGAGTAGGCCATACAGCCCCTCGAGCCTGCTCCGCCATTTAATACGATCATGGCTGATCTGATCATGGACTCAGGTCCACTTCCCTGCCCGCTCCGGGAGGGCGCTGAGCACCTCGAGTCTTGTCACCGAGAGCATGTGGAGGACAAGCGCAGGCAGTGGAAGGAGCGTACGGCAAACCAGACTCCCCACCCACCCTTTCCTTCAACCACTGTCTATCCGACCTGTGACAGAGACTGTAATTCCCGTATTGGACTGCACAGCCACCTGAGAACTCACTTTTAGAGTGGAAGCAAGTCTTCCTCGATTCTGAGGGACTGCCTGTGATGCTGATGACAACTTCAAAAGTACTTCATTAGCTGTAAAGTGCTTTGTCACATCCTGAGTTGAGATGTATCTCTAACTGAATGTCGAAACAGGCACGAGAGGCTGGATGGCCTTCGTATGTTTGTAAAATTGAGGTCGAGATCACAAGGGGAAAACACACAGCAGGAAAGGAAGTCTCTGTAGTGCGAAGTTGATGTTCCAATTGTGACTTCTTCCTCAGAACGGCTTGAGAATGTTTCCATTTATTTTATGGATGCGCTTATTTGCACTGCAAAAATGCCCAACATGCCCCACCCTTTGCTTCTGATTGGTCCCCTTGCAGGATAAGCTACGCCCTGAAGTTTCACAGGAACCGCCCATCCCAAGGTCTCACTGACTTTGCAAACTGTAACTTGATCCACTTTGACCTCCTGAAGCGACAGAGGAGAGAGCTCCCCAGAAGACAGCAAGGGCCGGCCAAAGTCCGCTCCGCTCTCGGCCCGGGGGGGGGGTGGGGGGGTGCAGGTGGGAAGAGTCGGAGCCTCAGGTGTTGCTTCGTGGTACCACGTGCATGGAATGATTTGAGCTGGGAAGGGAGGGGGGGGTGGCGGAGCTAGACAGGGGCGGGGTTTGTATGCGTGCCAAAAAACTGCAGTGGGGGCGGGGGCAGGGCTGGATGGACGCCTGTCTGTCAAAGAAAACTGCATACAAATATACAGAATAACAGATCTGGAAGGCCAGAGTTGCAAGAACGTGCGGGCTGTCTGGCCGTTGGGGGCTGGAATTACGGATGTGGAGCATTTCAGGCTCAAAGGAAGCGGTGATAGGATCACATTAAGGATTACTCCTCCCCTCTGACCTCAGATCTCCAGCAGCTCAGTTCCTCACAACTTACTTTGCCTCCAACAAGTTAATTTCCACTCACCTATTCTCTTCTGTCGTAGAAATCTTCTCCATTTCAATGAAGCTTCCCTGAGGAAATGGCCTTCAAATGTTTCCTGTCCACCCCTCCCCCCCAGTTCTCTGCCATATTTTGGTTTCGGTGGATTCGGTTTCGGACTTTTAAAATAAACTTTGCCTGAAACCTGGTGTAGTGCAGGTGTCAGCTGTGGCACAGTGGGTAGCAGCCTCACCTCTGTGGATTCAAGTCCCACGCCAGAGCATATCATAAGAACATGAGAACTAGGAGCAGGAGTCAGCCATTCGGCCCCTCGAGCCTGCTCCGTCATTCAATGAGATCATGGCTGATCTTCTACCTCAACTCCACTTTCCTGCACTGTCCCCATTGTCATGTATCCAACATGGCCACTGTTGGTACTATCACAAGGTGCGCCACCAGAGGGCACTGCAGTGGGAGACTTGTGGGTTCCTGTACAGGTGTGCCAGGCCTAGTATAAAAGGCAGGCCACCAGGTGTGATCCTCACTCTGGAGTTATCAATAAAGGACTATGGTCACGACAGTTCAAGTACAGCACATTGCCTCGTGGAGTCATTATCAGAGCATCCAAAGGACATAACACCCATATCCCTTGATTCCCTTAATATCCAAAAACCTATGCTGTGGTCCATTTTGGTTCAGGTCTGAAATAAACAACCCGGGAAGAGGAAGTGAGAAACTGGAGTACAGCACGCAGCGGGAACACGAGAGGAGAGTTCCCAGGGTCACGGTCAGAGCTATTCATAAATCAGCTGAAGAGCAGCGCTGTGGGGCGTGGGGGGGGGAGGATTGAATCAGTCTGCCTGTGAGAGACTCCCTCCCCACAGCACGGTTGACACAATCCAGCATTCAGCTGGGCTCCCCCGGATCCCCAACACGTGGGTCTGTGGCAGCAGGCAGAAATCCCAGAGTAAGAGCACATGGAATAGGTGCAGGAGTCGGCCATTCGGCCCCTCGAGCCTGCTCCACCATTCAATAAGTTCATGGCTGATCTGATCTTCGACCTCAACTCCACTTTCCCGCCCGATCCCCAAATCTCCTTTGATTCTCTTAATATACAAAAATCTGTCTATCTCAGCCTTGAATATACTCAATGACTGAGCCTCCACAGCCCTCTGGGGCAGAGAATTCCAAAGATTCACCACCCTCTGAGTGAAGAAGTTTCTCCTCATCTCAGTCCTAAATGGCCGACCCCTTATCCTGAGACTGTGACCCCTGGTTCTAGACTCCCCAGCCCGGGGGGAAACATCCTCCCTGCATCTACCCTGTCAAGCGCTGTAAGAATGTTGTATGTTTCAATGAGTAATTATCTGGGTCAAGATTTCAGTGCTGAGGGAGTGCTTCACCATCGGATGTGCCGTCTTTTGGATGTGATGTTAAACCGAGGCTGTGTCTGCTCTCTCAGGTGGATGTGAAGGATCCCATGGCCACTATTGGAAGAGGAGCAGGGGAGTTCTGCTGGTTTCTTGGGTAATATTTATCCCTCAGTACCCAAGAACAGATGATCTGGTCATCATCACATGTGGGAGCTTGCTGTGCGCAAATTGGCTGCCGTGTTTCCGACATTACAACAGTGACTACACTCCAAAAAAAGTATTTCATTGGTTGTAAGATTCTTTGGGAGGGCCTGAGGTCAAGAAAGGCGCTACTGCAGTGCAAGTTCTTTATTTCTTAACCCTGATACGATGACATGAAGTCCCATTTCGATGACATCATGAGCAGGAAGTGCTGCTCACTAGAAGCTACCTACACAAAAGGCAAAGTGTGAAAGAGTCAGCAATCTAACCTGGGAACCCCCACACTCCGTCCCCACATCCGCCCACCAGAGTGGGTCTGAACAAGGGGCTTTCAACAAACAAGAACCGAGGGACCCCCCCCCCTGTGTTCACACACCATCCTCTGCGACCCAATTTAATCATTGGTTAAATTAAATGAATGACTTCCGATTCCCACACTGGAATAAACTGCGTTATGAACTAGAAATCACATTTATACAGTGCCTCTGACGCAATAAAATGCCCCAAGGTGCTTCGCAGGAGCGATTATCAGACAACATTTGATGCCGAGTCACCTAAGGAGATATCAAGAAAGACTTGCATTTATATAGCGCCTTTCACGACCACCGGACGTCTCAAAATACTTCACAGCCAATGAAGTATTTTTGGGGTGTAGTCACTGTTGTATTGTCGGCAACGCGGCCACCAATGTGCGCACAGCAAGCTCCCACAAACAGCAAGATGATAATGACCAGATAGTCTGTTTCTCTAATGTTAATTGAGGGATAAATATTGGCCCCAGGACGCCGGGGATAACTCCCCGGTTCATCTTCGAAATAATGCCATGGGATCATTTACGTCCACTTGAGAGAGCAGACGGGGCCTCGGTTTAATGTTTTATCCGAAAAACGGCACCTCCGACAGTGCGGCGCTCCCTCAGTACTGCACCTCCGACAGTGCGGCACTCCCTCAGTACTGCCCCTCCGACAGTGCGGCTCTCCCTCAGTACTGCCCCTCCGACAGTGTGGCACTCCCTCAGTACTGCCCCTCCGACAGTGCGGCTCTCCCTCAGTACTGCACCTCCGACAGTGCGGCACTCCCTCAGTACTGCCCCCCCCGACAGTGCGGCACTCCCTCAGTACTGCCCCCCGACAGTGCGGCACTCCCTCAGTACTGCCCCCCCCGACAGTGCGGCGCTCCCTCAGTACTGCCCCCCCCGACAGTGCGGCACTCCCTCAGTACTGCCCCCCCCGACAGTGCGGCACTCCCTCAGTACTGCCCCCCGACAGTGCGGCACTCCCTCAGTACTGCCCCCCCCCGACAGTGCGGCGCTCCCTCAGCACTGCACCTCCGACAGTGCGGCGCTCCCTCAGTACTGCACCTCCGACAGTGCGGCGCTCGCTCAGTACTGCCCCCCCAACAGTGCGGCACTCCCTCAGTACTGCCCCTCCGACAGTGCGGCACACCCTCAGTACTGCCCCTCCGACAGTGCAGCACTCCCTCAGTACTACCCCTCCGACAGTGCAGCACTCCCTCAGTACTGCCCCTCCGACAGTGCGGCGCTCCCTCAGTACTGCCCCCCCAACAGTGCGGCACTCCCTCAGTACTGCCCCTCCGACAGTGCGGCACACCCTCAGTACTGCCCCTCCGACAGTGCAGCACTCCCTCAGTACTACCCCTCCGACAGTGCAGCACTCCCTCAGTACTGCCCCTCCGACAGTGCGACGCTCCCCCAGCACTGCACTGGGAGCGTCCGCCCAGATTCATGTGCTCAAGTCCCTGGAGTGGGACTTGAACCCACAACCTTCTGACTCAGAGGCGAATGTGCTACCCACTGAGCTGACACTATATTAGGAGAGGCGACCAAGAGCTTTGTCAACGAGGCAGATTTTAAGGAGCATCTTAAACGATGAGAGAGAAGTAGAGCGGTTTAGAGAGGGAATTCCAGAGCTTAGGGTCCAGGCAGTGGTGAACAGGGCCACCAATGGTGAGACGATGAAAATCGGCGATGTGTAATCGGAGATAAAGGCGGAGCGATTCCTCATTACGTTAGAATCAGACTTCCATGTTGAAAAACACGCAATTTCTCATCACACTTCATTAGAAAGACAGGTTTATTTGTGAAACATTTGTACAGACATTATTAAAAGGTTCTTACTAAATTAAAACTGAGCATCAGACAACTTAAATTCATACAAATCCTTTTAACGCCCACCCACCAGTAAAAATATTTTTTAAAATCTTTACCTATTGTCAGTAAACCTAATCGAGGTGTTCAGGTCAGGTCCGGTGTAGTGACGAGAAAACACGGAGAGACAATTAGCATCATCCCAGTTACACAAATTCACAGCACAAGACTTTCCATTGTCCTTTGCCCAGGTTTTCCATGCCTTAATCTCCTGAAGGGGCCAACTCGTGCTGTGGGGGCTGGTTTCCACGGGAACAGACAGACCTTTGCCAAAGCGGCCTCTCTTCGGAAACACAGAAGCAAGAGCAGGCCATTCAGCCCCTCGAGCCTGCCTCGCCATTCAGTTAGATCGAGGTTGATCTGTGACTCAACTCCGTCTAGCCGCTGGAAGATCCACTTTCCCGTGATAACCTTACCCAACACACATCTATCTTGTGAGCGTCTAGACGGCCAAGAGTCAGCAGGCCATTCGAGCACTGGATGCCTCAAAGCCTATCCTCACCCACCCATCATAGGCGCTCCCTCGAACGAGGGTGACTTGCCTCCACAAGAGTTCACAGATGTCTCAATGAAGGACCCGATGTTCCAGTCCTGAACTCCAGTTGAGGGGGTGGAAGATGCCTGTGCGTGGATTATTTTAACGTGGGGTGACCGTTGCACACCAGCCACCACACGGGGCTCGACAGAGCTAGGCCTTTATCCAGTGGCAAGGGTTGAACCAGAACGACTGGAGACCTGCTCTGCTGCACGGACCCAGTGCGCACACATATCGCAGTGTGGGCTGGGCCCGTGCTGCCCCTGGGCCCTCGCCTCTTCTGGGCCCCGTATCCCTCATTCGCCGTACCTTCGCCCACGATGTTCCAGGGCTCGGCGCTCTAGCTTTATTTATAGCCCCGGCCTGCGTTGGTGTTCTCACACAGGTCGGGGCAGCCTCACAGCCAATTCTCACCCACCCACACGTTAGTGTCTGGTGTCAATTCTGCTTTGCAGCACGAGTCAGGGAATGGGAAACCTGGTATATTCCTTCTAACCCCCCCCCCCCCCTCCCCCTGCGACCCCGCTCCCTTTCCCCAGCCCCGGTGACACAGAGATTAGTCGCGGTCCCTCGGCACTATCCCAGCTTCGAATGGTTAACCCAAAGCAGGCCAGGAGAGTGGACGGGAGATCTTCTTGAGCTCAGCTTTTCACCACCTGCTGCAGCTTAAACCAGCGAACTATTTGAAGGAGCCTTGAAGGAAAATATGTGCACACGGACACAAATGCATTTGAGAACGAAAATCGCTTTTCACCATTCCCACCGGATGCAAGGCGAATGATGCGTTCAACAAAGCGGGAATAATGCCATAGTGGTTACATTACCGGACTAATAATCCAGAGACTCCGAGTTCAAATCCCACCACGGCAGCTGGGGAATTTAAATTCAGTTAATTAAATATATCTGGAATTTAAAAAGCCAGTGTCAGTAAAGGTAACCATGAAACTACCAGACTGTCGTAACAACCCATCTGGTCCACTAATGTCCTTCAGGGAAGGAAATTTGCTGCCCTTACCCGGCCTGGCCTCTATGTGACTCTAGGCCCACAGGAATGTGGGTGACGCTGAACTGCCCCTCTGGAATGGGCCAGCAGAGTAATTAGGGATGGGCAATAAATGCAGGCCTTGCCAGTGACGCTAACATCCTGTGAACCAATTTTCAAAAAATGCTACTGAGAACCCGGACTCCTGTAAACATTCGGATTGGGACAGGCTCACCAAGGTAGAACGAGTGAGAAAATCCCTGTAACCTCACAGTTTAAAGTTAAAGACATTATGAGACAATACAAAACTTTCACATTTTACAAAAAAAAATAAGCACTAGATATTTTATACATAATAGCGGTTACTTTAAAGTCAAGTATACAGAACACCTCTGTGCAGAATTCAAAGCCCTCCAAAATAAGGGGGCCACTTGTACAGTATTTACTGATATGGCAGCTTTATAAAATGGAGCAACTTGTACACCAGGTTTTACGGTAGTGGTCAAAATCATTAGGGAGGGCCGAAATCTCCTCCCTCTTTAAGGCCCATTACTGCCTCCAATGATGTCAAGCTCTTCGCTACGAATCGAAGGAATGAGAAGGAGTGGTCTTTGGCGTGAAAGCTGGAACCTGCTCTGGATTAGTAGTTGGTTATGGGCACACAGAAGGGGACGGGACGGACGTGAAGGGGGTCCTCGTTGGTGTGTGGTTATTTACACATGTGAACAATGGCTACAGTAACTGGAGTGCAAGAGCTACAAGGAGCTCGGTGACACTGGGGACAACTGGAATACAAGAGCAATACTCCCTTTGCGCTGTGTGGCCATGCAACGCTCTGCAGCTCCCGACTTTTAAATAGGAAAAGAAAACGCGCGGTATTTTGAATGGGCCCCACAACCTCGTAAAAGGAGCTGCACCCCCCGTAAAAAGATAAAGGGGAACATTATCATAAATAGGAGCAGGAGTCGGCCATACGGCCCCTCGAGCCTGCTCCGCCATTCAATAAGATCATGGCTGATCATCGACCTCAATTCCACTTTCCCGCCTGATCCCTTTATTCCCCGAGACTCCAAAAATCTATCGATCTCAGCCTTGAATATACTCAAAGACTGAGCCTCCACAGCCCTCTGGGGCAGAGAATTCCAAAGATTCACCACCCTCTGATGAAGAAGTTTCTCCTCATCTCAGTCCTAAATGGCCGACCCCTTATCCTGAGACTGTGACCCCTGGTTCTAGACTCCCCAGCCCGGGGGAAACATCCTCCCTGCATCTACCCTGTCAAGCCCTGTAAGAATTTTGTGTGTTTCAATGAAATCACCTCTCATTCTTCTAAACTCTAGAGAATATTGGCCTAGTCTGCTCAATCTCTCCTCATAGGACAATCCCCCCATCCCAGGAATCAGTCTGGTGAACCTTCATTGCACTCCCTCAATGGCAAGTATATCTTTCCTTAGGTACGGAGACCAGAACTGTGCACAATACTCCAGGTGCGGTCTCACCAGGGCCCTATATAATTGCAATCAGCCAAAAAAAAAATGGTTGTTGCCGGGCTCCTTTTGGCAAACCATGACGTGCCGTGTGGCGAGTGTAGCGAGCTTGGGAGGAACAGGGGATTTGGAGCTCTGGTTCCCCAAAGCTCTCCTTCACTGGGGGTTTTCCTCGCCTCTTGTCCAGGTCTGTTGTAGACTCATTGATGGAGCTCGAACACTGTGATTGGTCAACAACTCCATTATCATGGGATCGTGCGACTGCCAGGATGGGGGAAGGTGAACTAGAAGGACCTGGGTCTATCTATGTGTGGCTAATCTTATGTGCCTGAACCAATTCCTTTCATGTTTGAGTCGAGCTCAGAACAAGTCAAGGGTCCGAGGTAGAAGACTGTGGAATCGCTCCCTTATCTAAATTAATAATTCAGAGAAGTACAGAGGAGAGTTACGAGGATGTTTCCGGGACTGGAGAATTTTAACTATGGGGAAACATTGGATAAGCTGGGATTTTCTTTGGAGCAGTGGAGGCTGAGAGGACACCTCATTGAGGTTTATAAAATTATGAGGGGCCTGGATAGAGTGGATAGGAAGGACCGGTTTCCCTTAGCAGAGTGCTCAATAACCAGAGGGCATAGATTTAAAGTAATTGTTATAAGGTTTAGAGGGGATTTGAGGGGAAATTTCTTCACCCAGAGGGTGGTGGGGGTCTGGAACTCACGGCCTGAAAGGGTGGTAGAGGCAGAAACCCTCACCACATTTAAAAAGTACTTGGATGTGCACCTGAAGTGCCGTAACCTACAGGGCTACGGACCGAGAGCTGGAAAGTGGGATTAGGCTGGGTAGCTCTTTGTCGGCCGGCACAGACACGATGGGCCGAATGGCCTCCTTCTGTGCTGTAAATTTCTATGTTTCTATGACCTTGTCTACCTGCGGTTGGGACCAGCTCACGTTCATTGAACACTAACCACTAGGTTAAGAAGGTCTCTGAGTTGCCGTTCTCAGCGGCTTCAAGCCGATCGTAGGTTGCCGTGTCTCGGCAGACTAAAACAGAATTCAAGGCCGGACACAAAATGGGGCCTGTGTCGTCGAACACACCTGATAACCACGGAGATCAAGCAAATTACTGACAGCAGCTGCAAAAGAGCGGGAGATAGTCCTGCTCTAGAGACTCCCTTTGTGCTGAATTAAAGTTGTAGCAAGCTGAATAAAGCCTTGTGACAAGAGGTATTAGTCGGACATTCATCATGTACCATTTGCGGGCGATCTGTACCAGCGACACTCTGTACCAACAGCTACAGATAATCCGCCTGGGGAGAATTGCGCAGCCTAACCGGTTCATCTCTCCCTCTCCATAGGTTAATTCTTCAAATGACATATCAAAACAAAAAAAGAAGGAACTGTACAAGTAAACACACCACCCTGCCAGTCGTTTCTGGGAGGCAACGTCCCAATGTGGGATCTACAGCTCGTCCAACCGGACAGGAAATGAGGGATTAACTTCCAAGGAAGCTTCTCCATTGGGAATACAATCTACTCCTGTCAAACGTGCGCCAAATCTTTGACAGTTACACCAACAAAAGCAATATACCCCAGCTTCGGAACAGGTGGGAGATGTTCGTCTGTGATGTCCGCACAGATACTCCCCCCAGCCCCGTACTGCACCATTGAACAAAGTTTCCTTGCATTTCTCCCCTTCCCCACATTCAACACTGCAACAGATTAATAAATAGAGGCGGATGGTGATGCAGTCTATGCCACCTACATGTGCTCAGTTTGCTGAACTTTACCAGTTTGATTTACTCACTGATGACTGGACAACTTATGGACCATCAGTATTTGTTGATCAAGGCTGGTTGCACAGGGCTTACTCACCATACAAAGCAATAAGACTTACATTTATATAGTGCCCTTCACGACCACCGGACATCTCAAAGCGCTTTACAGCCAATGAAGCACTTTTGGAGTGTTGTCACTGTTGTAATGTGGGAAACGCAGCAGCCAATTTGCACACAGCAAGCTCCCACACACAGCAATGTGATACTGACCCAGATTGATACGTCCTTACTATACAGTATAAATGCACACGAGGCCCATGCTTGAGAGAAGGTCAGTCTGTGACCTGTCCTTTATTCCTTAGCACTCAAGTCATGAAAGTGGGTGGAGCTTCCTCTTTTATACCTGAAGGTCCAGGTTAGGAGTGTCTCCCACAAGTTCACCACCTAGTGGTCATTGTTCTCACAGTGTACAACTGAGGTCAGATTATACATGGGTTACAATGCTGGTTGAATACATGACACAGATCATCTGTTTTTTTGTTATTTTGATTGAGGGATAAATATTGGCCCCAGGACACCGGGGATAAGTCCCCTGCTCTTCTTTGAAATAGTGTCGTGGGATCTTTTACGTCCACTTTAGACGGGGCCTCCATTTAATGTCTCACCTGAAAGACGGCATCTCCGACAGTGCGGCACTCACTCAGTACTGCACTGGGAGTGTCAGCCTAGATTTATGTGCTCAAGGCTCTGGAACGGGACTTGAGCCCACAACCTTCTGACTCAGAGGCAAGTGTGCTGCCCACTGAGCCACAGCTGACACTCCAATAGAGTGATACAGTTAAACCAAAAGTCCAAATCAGAAATTGCACACCCTTTGAATTCTAACAATGAATGTATCTATCGTGAAATCTGCTGGTGAGAGCGAGGTAGATTTCCAACATGCGGTCAGTTTTCTTAAATACTTTTTTCTCTCTCTTTGCTTCCTCTGTTCCTCTGATGTTATAGCCCACATCTCAGCAGCTTGCATTTATATAGCGCCTTTAACGTAGTGAAACGTCCCAAGGCGCTTATGAGATTTTTAAAAATTTGACACCGAGCCCGCATAAGGAGAAATCAGGGCAGGCGACCAAAAGCTTGGTCAAAAAGGTAGGTTTTCAGGAGCGTCTTGACGGAGGAAAGAGAGGTAGCGAGGCGGAGAGGTTTAGGGAGGGAGTTCCAGAGCTTGGGGCCCAGGCAACAGAAGGCACAGCCACCGATGGTGGAGCGATTATAATCAGGGATGGTCAGGAGGGCAGAATTAGAGGAGCGCAGACATCTCGGGGGGGGTTGTGGGGCTGGAGGAGATTGCAGAGATAGGGAGGGGAGAGGGCCATGGAGGGATTTGTAAACAAGGATGAGAATTTTCTCCTTGCATTATCCGTTCAACCAATGATATCATTCGGTGGAATAGTTCCTTTGAAAACAGGGGAGCATCACCTCGATAAACAAGGCACAAATTTAGGCTGTTTCTACACTAATAATATGACTTATTTGCCATCATTAATTCGAAGCTTAGATATTTGGAGGACACCAAGTTGCTGCAAGGCGACTTTGAGAGGTGCAAAAAGGGAACCTTTTTTTTTGAATATGCATATTAAATAGGGCTCATACTGGTGGCATAGACTGCATCACCAAATAACTTGTATAAAGTACAACTACTGTGATAGTAATACCAGCAAACAAGAAACACAGAGATTTCACCATGCATCTCTGTAAATAATCTCAGAAAATGCCCAGGAGCACGATGGCAGGCAGAATCCTTTGTCCCATTCATCCGAGGAGCCTGCTCGGTTGTTCGATGGCCGTAGCCTCGTCGAACATGTTTCTAGCTTTTTAAAAAAGACTCGTACTTTTTCTTTGATCAAGGCAACGGCCAACTCTCCTCCCTTCTCCGTGGAGTTTAATTCCCTTTGTTTGGCAGGAGTCAGTCTATTTGGTGTTCCGACACATCGTCCAGAGGCAACACCATCATCTGTCAAAAGGACCAAAAAAACAGGAGTTTCATTCATAAGAACATAAGAAATAGGAGCAGGAATAGGCCATACAGCCCCTCGAGCCTGCTCCGCCATTCAATAAGATCATGGCTGATCCGATCATGGACTCAGCTCCACTTCCCCGCCCGCTCCCCATAACCCCTTATCCCTTATCGTTTAAGAAACTGTCTATTTCTGTCTTAAATTTATTCAATGTCCCAGCTTCCACAGCTCTCTGAGGCTGCAAATTCCACAGATTTACAACCCTCTGAGAGAAGAAATTCCTCCTCATCTCAGTTTTAAATGGGCGGCCCCTTATTATAAGATTATGCCCTCTAGTTCTAGTCTCCCCCATCAGTGGAAACATCCTCTCTGCATCCACCTTGTCAAGCCCCCTCATAATCTTATACGTTTCGATAAGATCACCTCTCATTCTTCTGAATTCCAATGAGTAGAGGCCCAACCTACTCAACCTTTCCTCATAAGTCAACCCCCTCATCCCCGGAATCAACCGAGTGAACCTTCTCTGAACTGCCTCCAAAGCAAGTATATCCTTTCGTAAATATGGAAACCAAAATTGCACGCAG
Source organism: Pristiophorus japonicus (assembly GCF_044704955.1). Lineage (NCBI taxonomy): Eukaryota > Metazoa > Chordata > Chondrichthyes > Pristiophoridae > Pristiophorus > Pristiophorus japonicus. Next base: position 94,148,535 of record NC_091995.1, read on the forward strand.
TATTCCAGGTGTGGCCTCACCAATACCCTGTATAACTGTAGCAAGACTTCCCTGCTTTTATACTCCATCCCCTTTGCAATAAAGGCCAAGATACCATTGGCCTTCCTGATCACTTGCTGAACCTGCATACTATCCTTTTGTGTTTCATGCACAAGTACAGTCAATACAATACAGTCAAGCCCATAATCACTGACTGTCACATGCCTGGCTAAGCACACACATTTCAACCCCATGGTGTACTAGCAACTTCTGACTCGTAAATAAAAATACTAACAGCTTGTTAGAGATCTAGGGCAGAGGAAACGCTTCAAGGCACCCTCAAAACCTCCTTGAAAAAGTGCAACATCCCCACCGACACCTGGGAATCCCCGGCCCAAGACCACTCAAAGTGGAGGAGGAGTATCCGGGAAGGCGATGAACACCTTGAGTCTCTTCGCCGGGAGCACGCGGAGACCCAAGCACAAACAGCGGAAGGAGCGCACGGCAACCCAGGCCCCCCACCCACCCACCCGTCCCTCCAACCACCGTCTGCCCCACCTGTGACAGAGACTATAGGTCCCGCATTGGACTCTTCAGTCACCTGAGAACTTGTGTTAGTGTGGCAGCAAGTCATCCTCGACTCCGAGGGACTGGCTAAAAGGAGATGATGTAGGGAAATGTGAGGTTATTCACTTTGGTAAGAAGAATAGGAGAACAGAATATTGATGAGAAACTTTTAAATGTGGTGTTCAGAGAGATTTGGGTGTCCCTTGTGCAAGAAATACCGAAAGCTAGCATGCAGGTATAGCAAGCAATAAGGAAGGCAAATGGCCTGTTGGCCTTTATTGCAAGGGGGTTGGAGTATAAGAGTAAGGAAGTCTTGCTACAATTGTACAGGGCCTTGGTGAGACCACACCTGGAGTACTGTGCACAGTTTGGGTCTCCTTATCTAAGGAAGGGTATACTTGCCTTGGAGGCAGTACAACGGAGGTTCACCGGACTGATTCCCTGGGATGAGAGGGCTGTCTTATGATGAGAGATTGTGTAGAATGCGCCTATACTCTCTGGAGTTTAGAAGAATGAGAGGTGATCTCATTGAAACATACAAGATTCTGAGGGGGATTGACAGGGTGGATGCAGGGAGGATGTTTCCCCCGGGCTAGGGAGTCTAGAACCAGGGGTCACTGTCTCAGGAGAAGGGGTCGGCCATTTAGGACTGAGATGAGGAGGAATTTCTTCACTCAGAGGGTTGTGAATCTTTGGAATTCTCTGCCCCAGAGGGCTGTGGAGGCTGAGTCTCTGAATATATTCAAGGCTGAGATAGACAGATTTTTGGAGTCTAGGGAATCGAGGGATATGGGGATCGGGCGGGAAAGTGGAGTTGAGGTCGATGATCAGCCAATGATCTTATTGAATGGCGGAGCAGGCTCGAGGGGCCGAATGGCTGACTCCTGCTCCTAATTCTAGTGTTCTTATGTTCTAAATCAAACTGTGTCTGAGCTAAATGTAGAGCAAAGACACAAGAGTGACTTAGCTGGTAGCACTCTTATCTTCGAGTCAGAAGGTTGTAAGTTCAAATCCCCACTAGGGGCATGGTCAGTGCCGGTCTGAGGGAGCTCTGCACTGTTCGGTGGCATCTGTGTCATCCGTGGCTCAGTGGGCAGCACTCTCGCCTCTGAGTCAGAAGGTTGTGGGTTCATGTCCCACTCCAGAGTCTTGAGCAGATAATTCTAGGCTAACACTCCCAGTGCAGTGTTGAGGGAGCGCCACACTGTCGGAGGGGCAGTACTGAGGGAGTGCCGCACTGTCGGAGGGGAAGTACAGAGGGAGCGCCACACTGTCGGAGGGGCAGTACTGAGGGAGTGCCGCACTGTCGGAGGGGAAGTATAGAGGGAGCGCTGCACTGTCGGAGGGGAAGTACTGAGGGAGCGCTGCACTGTCGGAGGGGCAGTACTGAGGGAGTGCTGCACTGTCGGAGGTGCTGTCTTTTGGATGAGACTTTAAACTGAGGCCCTGTCCGCTCTCTCAGGTGGATGTAAAAGATCTCACGTCACTATTTCGAAGAAGAGCAGGGGAGTTCTCCCTGGTGTCCTGGGGCCAATATTTATCCCTCAATCAACATAACAAAAACACATTATCTGGTCATTATCACATCGCTGTTTGTGGGAGCTTGCTGTGCGCAAATTGGCTGCTGCGTTTCCCACATTACAACAGTGACTACACTCCAAAAATACTTCATTGGCTGTAAAGCCCAGTGGCCGTGAAAGGCGCTATATAAATGCAAGTCTTTCTTTCTGGAGGTGGGTGTAAAAACATCCTTTGAAGGGCAGTTCTCCTGGTGCCTTGGCCAATGTTACTCCCTCACTCACTCACCTACCACTACCATCAAAAGCAGACTAACTAACTGCTCATTGATTCCATCTGCTGTTTGTAGGAACTTCCTGGCCGCAAATTGTGCTCTTCCAATTCTGGCCTCTTGAGCATCCCCGATTTCCATCGCTCCACCATTGGTGGCTGTGCATTCAGCTGCCTGGGGCCCCAAGCTCTGGAACTCCCCCCCTAAACCTCTCTGCCTCTCTCAGCATCGGGTGCTGGAGGCTGCACGTGCCTGCAGTGGTTACAGACTTCGGTAAAGGAGGGAGGAGCTGATTATTCCTCCCGCGTCGGCAGTAGGGACCTCAGTCCCATGGCTTTCCGGTGCCAACATTACCCCGGGGGAGGGAAAAGGTCCCTTCTTCTAATGCCAAGCGACGGCCCACTCACCCATCCGCCGTTCTCCTGCAGCCAGGGGACAAACATGTCCATGTACTGCATGCTGTAGCCCATCAGTTGCTGCACGGGGTGGCTGCTGATTCCGGCCACCCTGCGGGTCAGTTCCATGGTCAGTGCGATCTTCGTCAGCTCGGGGCTGGTGGTCGGACCCTCGTGCTGCTCCTCAACATTGGCCGTAAAGACTTCCACCAGCTTGGTGAAGCTGCGGTACGACATCCTCTTCATGGTTCGTTGGAGCAATGGGTCTTCCTTTATCTGCAGGAGCGTACAACAACAACTTGCATTTATAGGTTAGACTCAGGAAGAATGTTCCCGATGTTGGGGAAGTCCAGAACCAGGGATCACAGTCTGAGGATAAGGGGTAAGCCATTTAGGACCGAGATGAGGAGAAACTTCTTCACTCAGAGAATTGTGAACCTGTGGAATTTTCTACACAGAAAGTTGTTGAGGCCGGTTCGTTAGATATATTCAAAAGGGAGTTAAATGTGGCCCCTACGGCTAAAGGGATCAAGGGGTGTGGAGAAAAAGCAGGAAAGGGGTACTGAAGTTGCATGATCAGCCATGATCTTATTGAATGGTGGTGCAGGCTCGAAGAGTCGAATGGCTTACTCCTGCACCAATTTTCTGTTTCTATATAGCGCCTTTAATGTAGTGAAACATCCCAAGTATTATGAGATTTGAAAAAAATTTGACACCGAGCCGCATAAATAGAAATTAGAACAGGTGACCAAAAGCTTTGGTCAAAGAGGTAGGTTTTAAGGAGTGTCTTGAACATAAGAACATAAGAAATAGGAACAGGAGTAGACCATACGGCCCCTCGAGCCTGCTCCGCCATTTAATAAGATCATGGCTGATCTTATCATGGACTTGAAGGAGGAAAGAGAGGTAGAGAGGCGGAGAGGTTTAGGGAGGGAGTTCCAGAGCTTGGGGCCCAGGCAACAGAAGGCACGGCCGCCAATGGTTGAGCGATTATAATCAGGGATGCTCAGGAGGGCAGAATTAGAGGAGCGCAGAGATCTCGGTGGGTTGTGGGGCTGGAGGATATTACAGAGATAGGGAGAGGTCATGGAGGGATTTGAAAATAAGGATGAGAATTTTGGAATCGAAGCATTGCTTAACCAGGAGCCAATGTAGGTCAGCGAGCAGAGGGGGTGATGGGTGAGCGGGACTTGGTGCGAGTCAGGACATGGGGCAGCGAGCACAGGGGGTGATGGGTGAGTGGGACTTGGTGCGAGTTAGGACACGAGCTGCCGAGTTTTGGATCAACTCTAGCTTACGTAGAGTAGACTGTGGGAGGCCAGCCAGGAGTGCGTTGGAATAGTCAAGTCTAGAGGTAACAAAGCTCGCCATGGATGGATGGCTTCAGCAGTAAGTTTAACATGAAGCACATTGTAACTTTAAATATTATATACAGTAAAACAATACTTTGAAACAGAGAACAGTGGTGAACGGTTGTTTTTCGGACTGAAGGAAGGTATACAGTGGTGTTCCCCAGGGGTCAGTACTGGGACCACTGCTTTCTGTGATATATATTAATGACTTGGATGTGGGTGTACAGAGCACAATTTCAACATTTGGGGATGGCACAAAACTTGGAAGTGTAGTGAACAGTGAGGAGGATAGTGATAGAGTTCAGGAAGACAGAGACAGGCTGGTGAAATGGGCGGACACATGGCAGATGAAATTTAACACAGAAAAGTGTGAAGTGATACATTTTGGTAGGAAGAACAAGGAGAGGACATAGAAACTAAAGGATACAATCCACGAACAGAGAGACCTGGGGTATATGTGCACAAATTGTTGAAGGTGGCAGGGCAGGTTGGGCAGGTTGAGAAAGCGGTTAAAAACGCTTACGGAGTCCAGGGCTTCATAAATAGAGGCAAAAATAGAATACAAAAGCAAGGAGGTTATGATGAACCTGTATCAAACACGGGTTCGGCCCCAACTGGAGAATTGTGTCTAATTCTGGGCACCACACTTTGGGAAGGATGTGAAGGCCTTAGAGAGGGAGCAGAAAAGATTTACGAGAATGGTTCCAGGGATGAGGGACTTCAATTACGGGGAGAGCAATGTTCCCTTAAAAAAATCTGTTGGTGAACAGCCCCTGCGGCCCAGTCACAATACCCCATCACTGCTTCCACAACTCGAATTCCACAGATTTACAACCCTCAGAGAAGAAATTTCTCCTCATCTCAGTTTTAAATGGGCGGCCCCTTATTCTAAGACCATGCCCTCTAGTTCTAGTCTCCCCCATCAGTGGAAACATCCTCTCTGCATCCACCTTGTCAAGCCCCCTCATAATCTTATACGTTTCGATAAGATCACCTCTCATTCTTCTAAACTCCAATGAGTAGAGGCCCAACCTGCTCAACCTTTCCTCATAAGACACCCCCTTTCATCTCAGGAATCAACCTTGTGAACCTTCTCTGAACTGCCTCCAAAGTATATCCTTTCATAAATATGGAAACCATAACTGTACGCAGTATTCCAGGTGTGGCCTCACCAATATCTTATATAGCTGTAGCAAGACTTCCCTGCTTTTATACTCCATCCCCTTTGCAATAAAGGCCAAGATACCATTGACCTTCCTGATCACTTGCTGTACCTGCATACTATCCTTTTGTCTTTCATGCACAAGTACCCCCAGGTCCCGCTGTACTGCGACACTTTGCAATCTTTCTCCATTTAACTAATAACTTGCTCAAGCTAAATTTGAGACTGGGACTTGGATACTATAGACAGTACGGAACCAGAAGACACACGTTTTCACCAGGAGAAGCAGCGAGTAAGCCAACGAATCGGTGAGCATCATCCCTGCCCACGCATCTTTAAGATCACAGCCACTGTGTGAGGGGGTGTTGTGTGTGTTCGCCCAACCAAGCCGTAGGAGGGTTTTAGTGGGGAGGTTTTGCTGCAAGGACCATAGGGGTACGCCCAGCCAGTCGGTACAGATTCGGGGATACACTGTGGATGCGAGCAGAGGGTTTAGACGTTGGGTACTTCGCGAAAGGGGCGGTTTAGATATGCCAGGGTATTGGACTGTACTGCATCGTCACTGTGTTTACTTATAGCTTCGCTGTGTTGAGGTAGCTTTAATAAAGCATTGACGGTTGAGACGGAGGTATTTGTCCGTGACTCATTCATCTGTTCAGTTCAGTAATCACTCCCAGGTCTAGAACTAGTGTAACGATGGGGTGCATCAAAAACACCCAAGGGAAACCACTTACACCGGGCCAGCAGCCTGGCACCCAAGAGGGGGGTGACGGGGCTACCTGTTGGAGGCCCAGCTGAGCACATGGGCACCATTGTCGGTTGGTCGGCGCGTGCCCGAGGGACGGTGACACAGGGTGCGGCGACGAGCAGTGCTGGAAAAAAAAATGGAGGGCAATTTATGAAATGTCGGTGACTCCGTGCCGACTAGGTGGTGAGTCTTCACCCACCCGTGGTCATGGCTCTTATCGAACGGGGCAATTTCGGCCCCAAGGTCTCCACAGGGCCTCGGGTCAGCACGCCCAACCTCAGCCCACATCGCTGCCTCTCACCTTCTTGTTGATTCCATCTCCTTGCTCTTGCAGCATCAGCACAATCTTCTCAATCATCTTCTCCTTGTCAGTCATCGCATTATTGTTCACTGAAGAAAAATTCAACGAGAACAGAACGTCAGGCGGCATAAATGACACCTCTGCAGCCGCCCCGATCCACAGCAGCCAGTCCTTTGTGCCCACATCGTACACCTCGCCTTTCCGATAGGCGGGGCACCCAGCTCACAAACCCCTCCGCAGCCTCGGGAATGGAGAGAAAGGGGGCCGTGGGGGAGCGGTTTGCTTTTGTAACCTCGCTCCTCGGAAAAATTCTGCTGCTCCTTTTTAGGATACAGGAGCATTCAACCCGGTTCCCTTAGTCCCCAAACACGCACCCCACTGGTTTCCAGACACCCCCTCCCCCTGGGTTCCAGATACTCCTCCCTCCCCCTGGTTTCCAGACGCCCCCTCTCCCTGGGGTTCCAGACAACACGTACCTGTCTCTGATGAGTCAGCTTCAGCGTTGGGGCTCAATTCATGGCAGTACTGCTGTGCCAATCGATCCAGCTTCTTCGCCACTTTGGAGTAGAATTCAACATTTTCGGTTGCTGCTGACCCTAGAGACAATTTTAGAAACGTTCACTGAAGGCTCGAGGTGAGCTGCATAGAAAGGGAACATGGTTGGCCGCGAGAGCGCTACAAGGCCGGAAAACACACTGGGAGTTTGCACGCAGCCACAGTGCCAGCTGTGCTTCACTCTTGCCCTCAGGAAGCATTTCTTCACACAAAGGGTGGGGGAAATCTGGAACTCACTCCCCCATTTCAGCTGTTGAGGCTGGGGGAGGGTCAATTGGAAATTTCAAATCTGAGATTGATATAAAAGCAGGGAAGCCCTGCTACAACTGTACAGGGTGTTGGTGAGACCACACCTGGAGTACTGCGTACAGTTTTGGTCTCCGTATTTAAGGAGGGATATACTTGTATTGGAGGCAGTTCAGAGAAGGTTCACGAGGTTGATTCCTGAGATGAAGGGGTCAACTTATGAGGAAAGGTTGAGCAGGTTGGGCCTATACTCATTAGAGTTTAGAAAAATGAGAGGTATCTTATTGAAACATGTAAGGTTCTGAGGGGGCTTGACAGGATAGATGCAGAGAGGATGTTTCCCCTCGTGGGGGAATCTAGAACTAGGGGGCATAGTTTAAGAATAAGGGGTCGCCCATTTAGAACTAAGATGAGGAGGAATTTCTTCTCTCAGAGGGCCATGAATCTGTGGGATTCTCTGCCCCAGGGAGCTGTGGAGGCTGGGTTAGGGTTAGGGTTATATTTAAGGTGGAAGTAGACAGATTTTTGAATGATAAGGCAGTGAAGGGTTATGGGGAGCGGGCAGGGAAGTGGAGCTGAGCCCAAGATCAGATCAGCCATGATCTTATTGAATGGCGGAGCAGGCTCGAGGGGCCAGATGGCCGACTCCTGCTCCTATTTCTTATGTTCTCACGATAGATTTTTTGTTGAGTAAGGTTATTCAGGGTTACGGAACCAATTTGGGTAGACGGGAGTTCAGAGACAGATGAATGACGGAACAGGCTCGAAGGGTTCAATGGCCTCCTCCTGTTGCTGTACGGCCCAGGAGCACACTGGCTTGTGCAGTTAGCCAATTGCAACAGAAACCAGTTACTTTGCCATTCTTACTGTAGCTGGCCACTGAGTCACTTGTTTCACTAATTAGTCAGTGGTAACCCCGAGAGGCATTATAAAGTATTTATGGCCCAGAAACAGGCCACTGGACCCCACCGCTCTGTGCCGGTGTTTATGCTCCACACCAGCCCTCCTCCCACCCCTCTCCATCTCACCCCATCACCATATTCTTCTATTCCTTTCTCCCTCATGTGTTTATCCAGCTTCCCCTTAAATACATCGATACTATTCGCCTCAACCCCTCCCTGTGGCAGCGAGTTCCACATTCTCACCGCTCTCTGGGTAAAGAAGTTTCTCCTGAATTCCCGATTGCATTTATTAGTGGCTATCTTATATTTATGGCTCAGAGTTCTGGTCTCACCCCACAAGTGGAAACATCCTCTCTACATCTACACTATCGACCCCTTTCATTATATTGAAGACCTCGACCAGGTCACCCCTTAGTCTTCACATTTCTAGAGAACAGAGACCCAGCCTGTTCAATCTTTCCTGTTCGGTATAACCCCCTCAGTTCTAGCATCATTCTAGTAAATCTTTTTTGCACCTTATCCAATGCCTCTATGTCCTTCTTATACTATGGAGACCTGAACTGTGCGTAGTGCTCCAAGTGTGGTCTAACCAAGGTTCTATACAAGTCTAGCGATGTCAGCTGTGGCTCAGTGGGCAGCACTCTTGCCTCGGAGTCAGAAGGTTGTGGGTTCAAGTCCCACTCCAGGGACTTGAGCACAGAATCCAGGCTGACACTCTCAGTGCAGTGCTGAGGGAGTGCCGCACTGTCAGAGGGGCAGTACTGAGAGAGTGTCGCACTGTCGGAGGGGCAGTACTGAGAGAGCACTGCACTGTCGGAGGGGCGGTACTGAGGGAGTGTCGCACTGTCGGAGGGGCAGTACTGAGGGAGCGCTGCACTGTCGGAGGGGCAGTACTGAGGGAGCGCCGCACTGTCGGAAGGGGCAGTACTGAGGGAGCGCTGCACTGTCGGAGGGGCAGTACTGAGGGAGCGCCGCACTCTCAGAGGTGCCGTCTTTCACATGAGACGTTAAACTGAGGGCCCCGTCTGCTCTCTCAGCTGGACATAAAAGATCCCACGGGCGCTATTTCGAAGAAGAGCAGGGGGAGTTATCCCCGGTGTCGTGGGGCCAATATTTATCCCTCAATCAACATCATAGAAACAGATTATCATTTTCACATTGCTGTTGGTGGGAGCTTGCTGTGCGCAAATTGGCTGCCATGTTTCCTACTGTACAACAGTGACTATACTCCAAAAGTACTTCATTGGCTGTAAAATGACGTCTGGTGGTCGTGAAAGGCGCTACATAAATGCAAGTCTTTCTTTCTTAACATAACTTCTCTGCTTTTCAATTGAATCCCTCTAGAAAATGAACCCTTTAAAAGACCGGGGGTAAGCTGCTACGAAGGGTCGCAACAGTTGCTGCAGGGCAAATGGCTCACCATCAGCACTGCTCATGTAGTTGACGATTATGGGTAGCGTGTTGGGCCGGGGTGATGAAGGCTCAGGCCTCTTCTCTATCTCCGCCGCTGGGGTAGAGTCGGACACTTTCGTGTGCGACATTCTCCGAAACAGGTTTAAAAACCTCTGGTGGCTGCTCTTCTTCTTGTTGCTGTGCTTGCCGCTCTCCTCTGTGGCCGCCTCCGTCACCGCGTTGGCCACGGAATCCCCCGATCCGACTGCGCAGGCGATCAACGGGTTGATGCTTTTCTGCCTCTTCAGGGAATTGGCCTTCGAGTCAGCTTTGTTGCCGTTCTTCCCGGCTCCCCGGTCTTCCAGCAGCTCCAAGGAATCCCTGGACTTCTTGTCGGAGGCAACGTCCGCCGTCTTCTTCCTCTGCCGCCTGATCAGCCTCTTCATGGTCGTCCTGAAGCCGTGCTTCTTCTCCTCCGCCTGGGATATCTCCTCGTCTGTCGTGTCCCAATCAGTATCATCCTCCGTCCCCTCGGCTCGCCTCAGACTCTTCTTTTTCTCCTCTGCATCTTTCTCCAAACTCTCCTTGCGGCCCGTATTTCTCCGCGCGTGCGGTTTGACAATGGTGTTGGGGTCCTGGCTCTCGGGGGTCCTGTTTACAAAAAAAAAATATTGAACAGAGACATAGAAACATAGAAAATAGGTGCAGGAGTAGGCCATTCGGCCCTTTGGGCCTGCCCCACCATTCAATATGATCATGGCTGATCATTCCTTCAGTACCCCATTCCTGCTTTCTCTCCATACACCTTGACCCCTTTAGCCGTAAGGGCCACATCTAACTCCCTTTTGAATATATCTAACGAACTGGCCTCAACAACTTTCTGTGGTAGATAATTCCACACGTTCACAATTCTCTGAGTTAAGAAATTTCTCCCCATCTTGGTCCCAAATGGCTTACCCCTTATCCTTAGACTGTAACCCCTGGTTCCGGACTTCCACAACATCGGGAACATTCTTCCTGCATCTAACCTGTCTAAACCCGTCAGAATTTTATATGTTTCTATGAGATCCCCTCTTATTCTTCTAAATTCCAGTGAATATAAGCCTAGTCGAACCAGTCTTTCTTCATATGTCATCCCGGGAATCAGTCTGGTGAACCTTCGCTGCACTCCCTCAATAGCAAGAATGTCCTTCCTCAGATTAGGAGACCAAAACTGTACGCAATATTCAGTGGTTTCACCAAGGCCCTGTACAACTGCAGTAAGACCTCCCTGCTCCTAGACTCAAATCCTCTCGCTATGAAGGCCCGCGTGTGCCAATTAAAACCTTCAGGGGAAACGGTAGCATTAGAACACGAGAAGAATTAGGAGCAGGAGTCAGCCATTTGGCCCCTCGAGCCTGCCCCGCCATTCAATAAGATCGTGGCAGATCCGATCCCGGCCTCAACTCCACTTCCCCGCCCGCGAGCATATTGGTTATGTTACCGGACAATTAATCCAGAGGTGTGCTGCCCACGGAGCCACGGCTGACACACAGAAAGGGTAACTTACTTCGATATGAACTTCTTGGCATCGTGGTAGTAACGCCCAACATGACCAACGGTGGCGGCCTCGTCAAACGTCAACATCCTCCGCAGGAAGGCCTCCATCACCAGTTTTGTTTCATTTTTTAGGACGATGAGGCTGTGCCTCTCCGCCTGGCTCAGCTCACCCTCTGCCGTCACGGAATCCGGCACCTGCGCTCCCATCACGGAGCTAAAGGAACAGAAATAACAACCATCGCACATTAGACACCATCACCATCATGGGCAGTCCCTCGCAATCGAGGAAGACTTGCTTCCACTCTGAACATAAGTCCTTAGGTGGCTGAACAGTCCAATACGGGAATTACAGTCTCTGTCACAGGTGGGACAGACAGTGGTTGAGAGTAAGTGTGGGACAGGTTTGCCGCACGCGCTTGATTTCTGCACGCTCTCGGCGACGAGACTCGAGGTGCTCAGCGCCCTCCCGGATGCACTTCCTCCCCTTAGGGCGGTCTTTGGCCAGGGACTCCCAGGTGTCGGTGGGGATGTTGCACTTTATCAGGGAGGCTTTGAGGGTGTCCTTGAAATGTTTCTTCTGCCCACCTTTGGCTCGTTTGCCGTGAAGGAGTTCCGAGTAGAGCGCTTGCTTTGGGAGTCTCGTGCCTGGCATGCGGACAATGTGGCCTGCCCAGCGGAGCTGATCGAGTGTGGTCAGTGCTTAAATGCTGGGGATGTTGGCCAGATCGAGGACGCTAATGTCGTTGCATCTGTACTCGGAGGGGATTTGTAGAATCTGCAATCAGATTCACCAAAGAGGGAGAACGTTCAACGTAAACTCGGCCCAACAGCAGTGACATAAGCAACACAGAATCTAATATGTTTCAATAAGATCACCTCTCATTCTTCTGAAGGGGATTGACAGGGTAGATGCTGAGAGGTTGTTTCCCCCGGGCTGGAGAGTCTAGAACCAGGAGTCACAGTCTCAGGATAAGGGATCGGCCATTTAAGACCGAGACTCGGCTTAACATCTCATCCGAAAGAAGGCACTTCCGACAGTGCGGTACTCCCTCAGCACTGCACCAGGAGTGTCAGCCGAGATTTTTGTGCTCAAGTACCGGGAGTGGGACTTGAACCCACAACCTTCTGATGCAGAGGCGAGTGTGCTGCCCACTGAGCCACGGCTGACACTTGAGTCGAGACTAGGGAGCGCAATTTGAGTGGCACCGTACAAGAGTGCCAGCTTGGCTGAGTTGGCAACACCATTGCTGGTAATTCGGAAGGCCGTGGGTTCAAGCCCCAGAAACTCCAGAACATGAGTCCAGACTCTAGGCTGACACCCACAGTGCAGTGCTGAGGGAGCGCCGCACTTTGGGAGGGGCAGTGCTGAGGGAGCGCCGCACTGTCGGAGGGGCAGTGCTGAGGGAGCGCCGCACTGTCGGAGGGGCAGTGCTGAGGGAGCACCGCACTGTCGGAGGGGCAGTGCTGAGGGAGCACCGCACTGTCGGAGGGGCAGTGCTGAGGGAGCGTCGCACTGTCGGAGGGGCTGTACTGAGGGAGCGCCGCACTGTCGGAGGGGCAGTACTGAGGGAGCGCCGCACTGTCGGAGGGGCAGTGCTGAGGGAGCGCCGCACTGTCGGAGGGGCAGTGCTGAGGGAACGCCGCACTGTCGGAGGGGCAGTGCTGAGGGAGCGCCGCACTGTGGGAGGGGCAGTGCTGAGGGAACGCCGCACTGTCGGAGGGGCAGTGCTGAGGGAGCGCCGCACTGTCGGAGGGGCAGTGCTGAGGGAGCGCCGCACTGTCGGAGGGGCAGTGCTGAGGGAGCGTCACACTGTCGGAGGGGCAGTGCTGAGGGAGCGCCGCACTGTCGGAGGGGCAGTACTGAGGGAGCGCCGCACTGTCGGAGGGGCAGTGCTGAGGGAGCGCCGCACTGTCAGAGGGGCAGTGCTGAGGGAGCGCCGCATTGTCGGAGGGGCAGTACTGAGGGAGCGCTGCACTGTCGGAGTACCGTCCTCTCAAAACTGACGTTAAAGTGAGGGTCCTGTCTGTTCAGATGTGTGGTGAAGGAGAGTTCTCCCAGTTCTTGGCCAATATCCTAAAATGCTTCACCTACATTGAAAGATTTGGAATGTAGTTACACATGTTATGTAATAAATGTGGTGGCCATTTTGCATATAGTATTGAGAGGAATGACCAGTCAGTGGTGCACATTCCTCATTTCGCAAACAATATAATTGAAAAATAGAGAAGTTATGTTAAATTTATATAGACCATACAGTTGTAGTCTCCATATTACAGAAAGGATACAGAGGCGCTGGAGAATGTACAAAAATGTTTGCAAGAATTTTACCAGAACTGTTGTAACTATCAGGAAAAGCTAAACAGGTGGGGCTCTTCTCTCTAGAAAAGCAAAGTGACCTAATAGAAGTCGTTAAAACTCAGAAAGGGTTCAATAGGATAGAGAAATATGTGGAGAAATGTTCCACTTTTGGGTGCCTTCCAGAACTAGAGGCCATCAATATAAGATAGTCACTAATAAATCTAATAGGGAATTCAGGAGAAACTTCTTTACTCCTGCTGAGGGAGTGCCGCACTGTCGGAGGGGCAGTACTGAGGGAGCCCCGCACTGTCGGAGGGACAGTACTGAGGGAGCGCCGCACTGTCGGAGGGGCAGTACTGAGGGAGCGCCGCACTGTCGGAGGGGCAGTACTGAGGGAGTGCCGCACTGTCGGAGGGGCAGTACTGAGGGAGCGCTGCACTGTTGGAGCGCTGCACTGTCGGAGGGGCAGTACTGAGGAAGCGCCGCACAGTACTGAGGGAGCGCCGCACTGTCGGAGGGGCAGTACTGAGGGAACGCCGCACTGTCGGAGGGGCAGTGCTGAGGGAGCGTCTCACTGTCGGAGGGGCTGTACTGAGGGAGCGCCGCACTGTCGGAGGGGCAGTGCTGAGGGAGCGCCGCACTGTCGGGGGGGCAGTGCTGAGGGAGCGCCGCACTGTCGGAGGGGCAGTGCTGAGGGAGCGCCGCACTGTCGGAGGGGCAGTGCTGAGGGAGTGCCGCACTGTCGGAGGGGCAGTGCTCAGGGAGCGCCGCACTGTCGGAGGGGCAGTGCTGAGGGAGCGCCGCACTGTCGGAGGGGCAGTGCTGAGGGAGCGCCGCACTGTCGGAGGGGCAGTGCTGAGGGAGCGCTGCATTGTCGGAGGGGCAGTGCTGAGGGAGCGCCGCACTGTCGGAGGGGCAGTGCTGAGGGAGCGCCGCACTGTCAGAGGGGCAGTGCTGAGGGAGCGCCGCACTGTCGGAGGGGCAGTACTGAGGGAGCGCTGCACTGTCGGAGTACCATCCTCTCAAAACTGACGTTAAAGTGAGGGTCCTGTCTGTTCAGATGTGTGGTGAAGGAGAGTTCTCCCAGTTCTTGGCCAATATCCTAAAATGCTTCACCTACATTGAAAGATTTGGAATGTAGTTACACATGTTATGTAATAAATGTGGTGGCCATTTTGCATATAGTATTGAGAGGAATGACCAGTCAGTGGTGCACATTCCTCATTTCGCAAACAATATAATTGAAAAATAGAGAAGTTATGTTAAATTTATATAGACCATACAGTTGTAGTCTCCATATTACAGAAAGGATACAGAGGCGCTGGAGAATGTACAAAAATGTTTGCAAGAATTTTACCAGAACTGTTGTAACTATCAGGAAAAGCTAAACAGGTGGGGCTCTTCTCTCTAGAAAAGCAAAGTGACCTAATAGAAGTCGTTAAAACTCAGAAAGGGTTCAATAGGATAGAGAAATATGTGGAGAAATGTTCCACTTTTGGGTGCCTTCCAGAACTAGAGGCCATCAATATAAGATAGTCACTAATAAATCTAATAGGGAATTCAGGAGAAACTTCTTTACTCCTGCTGAGGGAGTGCCGCACTGTCGGAGGGGCAGTACTGAGGGAGCGCCGCACTGTCGGAGGGGCAGTACTGAAGGAGCGCCGCACTGTCGGAGGGGCAGTACTGAGGGAGCGCTGCACTGTTGGAGCGCTGCACTGTCGGAGGGGCAGTACTGAGGGAGCGCCGCACTGTCGGAGGGGCAGTACTGAGGGAACGCTGCACTGTCGGAGGGGCAGTACTGAGGGAGCGCCGCATTGTCGGAGGGGCAGTACTGAGGGAACGCTGCACTGTCGGAGGTGCTGTCTTTCGGATAAGACGTTAAACCGAGGTCCCGTCTGCTCTCTCAGGTGGACATAAAAGATTCCATGAAGAGCAAGGGCGTTATCCCTGGTGTCCTGGGGCCAATATTTATCCCTCAATGAACTTAACAAAAAAACAGACTATCTGGTTATTATCGCATAGCTTGCTGTGTGCAAATTGGCTGCCGTGTTTCCCACATTACAACAGTGACTACACTCCAAAAGTACTTCATTGGCTGTAAATTGCTTTGAGACGTCCGGTGTTCATGAAAGTTACTATATAAATGCAAATTTTTATTTTTTTCTTTCGGAGAATGATGAGAATGCGGAACTCGCTGACACAGGGAGAGGTTGAGGCGAATAGTATTGATGCATTTAAGGGGAAGCTGGATAAACACATGAGGGAGAAAGGAATAGAAGGATATGGTGATGGGGTGAGATGGAGAGGGGTGGGAGGGGGCTGGTGTGGAGCATAAACCCCGGCATGGAGCGGTGGGGCCCAGTGGCCTGTTTCTGGGCTGTAAACACTGTGTAATTCCATATTATCTATCCTTTGCTGGCAGTGGTTGAGGGAAAATTGTTGGCTGGGACACCACGATCTTTGAATAGTGCCAAGCGATCTACATCCGCATAACCACCATTTATATCTTTAATGCATAAAATCATCCCAAGGTGCTTCAGAGGTGCATGGGAATTAAGTAGGTGCCCATCCAACTGAGCAGTGATTGGATGGATGGAGCAAAAAAACCTGGTCACAGAGGTGGGTTTTGTAATGTATATACACCTGCGAGTATGCTCACAGGTCTGTATATTGGTTGTGCACGCAGTGTCCACTGGTACGCTCACGGGCTTCCACGAGAGATGGGCACCAGAAGGACTGGAGTGCATCATCACCCCTGGCAACCAGATTTTAATTTGAGTTTTTTTTGTCTAAAGTTTAATATGGGAGCACTTGTATTAACGTTCAACTAAAAATATTTGTTGAGCTGTTGGGGTTCCAATATTTGAAAGGGTTGCTCCTCGATTTCTGGCTGCACTTTCAGTCCCACGCTCCTGATCTTCGGGCAGCCTGTGCGGAGGGGAGCGGGCAGGTCGGAAGGCCTCCTCGTAAGACTGCTCCTGGGCCTGGCCAAGGGGGCCATCAGCCGGTCCAGGCAGTTGGCGGTCGAGGGAGTCGTTCAGCCCGACTGCCTGCCTCTTTTCCGCAGTTACATCCGAGCCAGGGTGTCCCTGGAGATGGAGCACGCGGTGTCCACCAGTACGCTCGCGGCCTTCCGTGAGAGGTGGGCGCCGGAGGGACATGAGTGCATCATCACCCCCGGCAACCACATTTAAATTGGATTAAAAGTTTTCGTTACAGTTTTAAATTGTTAATTTGTGGGTTCTAGTGCCAAAAAGGGGCACCTGTTTAAGTTTCTACGAAAATAGTTGTAGAGCTGTTGACCGATTGCCTGCCTCTCTTCCGCGGTAACATCCGAGCCAGGGTGTCCCTGGAGATGGAGCACATGGTGTCCACCGGTACGCTCGCGGCCTTCCACGAGAGGTGGGCGCCGGAGGGACTGGAGTGCGTCATCACTCCCGGCAACCAAATTTTAATTTGATCCGTTTAATGTCTGAAGTTTAATTTGTTTATTTGTTGCTTTTAGTGCTCCTTGAAGGGGGCATTTGATTTATAGGTTCAACTTAAAATAGTTGTAGAGCTGTTGGGTTGTGAGTGGCTTAGCCAATCACGTGATGTTCACAAGACTCAATAAAACCCCAGCCAGTTGGGTTCGGGGGATCCACAATGGGGCAGGTGGTTGTGAGCCTGGTGGATGAACTGGTAATGTGTAGTGTGATTGTTAAACCTTTGTTAATAAACCAACTGGTTCTTAATAGCAATGTGTTGCTGTGAATTCTTAAGCAAAGAATCCATGAAGCAAATACATTACAGGTCTCAAAGAGGATCTTAAAGGAGGATAAGGAGCCAACCGATAAGGAAGACGGGGCCACGGTTTAACATCCCATAAGGATGGTGCCTGTGACAATGCAACACGCCCTCAGTCAGCCGAAGTGACGCACCCTGGTCCCGGAGCAGGGCTTGAACCCACAAGTTACTGCACAGGAGGTGGCCATTTGGCCCATGCCGGTTCTCTGCAAGAGCCCTCCAGCTAATCCCATTCCAAACCACGGCCTCAACCCGTAACCCCGCTAATAACCTCGTGTCCCAGACGCAACGAGCCAGGCTGATGAAGGAGCGGCAATTCTAGTTCTGCCGCTGATGACGGGGGCGATGAACCTGAACGTGGCATAACCCTTTGTGTGGAGTTTGCCGCTCCCCACGGGCAACGAGAGACAAAGGGGATGACGGGCCAAAATGAGACGTCAATGGCGCAAGTTAGGAAACAAAAGATGAGTCGAGATAGGGTGTGTGAATGGCGGAATTATTACCAGCTGCCCTGGGAAAGAGAGAGAGAGAAAATAAATAAAAAGGGTTGTTAAAAAAAAAAAGGAAAGAAAGGGAACAAAATATGGGCAGAGGTTACGCTCTGAAATTGATGTTGAGCCCAGAAGGCTGTAAAGTGCCTAAACGAAAGATGAAGTGCTGTCCCTCGAGCTTATGTTGAGCTTCGTTGGAACAGTGCAGGAGGCCAAGGATGGAGAGGTCAGAGTGGGAGTGGAGTGGGGAATTAAAGGGACAGGCCTCAGGGTCACGCTTACGGACTGAACGGAGGTGTTCTGTAAAGCGGTCACCGCAACCTGATTGGTCTCCCCAGTGTAGAGGACACCACATCGTGAGCAGCGAATACAGTATATTAAATTGAAAGAAGTACAAGTAAATCTCTCTCTAATCTCTCCTCCTTTCCCCCCGATCACAGATCTTCCCTTTTGTTATTTCCTCGCCTCCCCCTTTCACTGTCCCTGCACTTCCTCAACAATCGGTCACATTTCAAACGCGTGCTGTTAACTCTGTTTCTCTCCTCAGATGCTGCCTGACCCGCTGAGATTTCCAGCATATTCTGTTTTTATTTCAGGTTCCAGCATCTGCGGTATTTTGCTTTTGTGACAGAGAGGGGAGATAGGCAGACTGACAGAGGGGGGCGACAGATAGACAGAAGGGGGAGACAGGCAGACAGACGGAAGGGGGAGACGGACAGGCAGAGAGGGGAAGATGGACAGACAGACGGATGGAGGGGACAGAGACAGACAGACAGAGGGGGGAAATAGACAGACAGAGGGGGGAAATAGACAGATAAGGGGGGAGACAGGCAGACAGACAAAGGGAGGAGACAGACAGACAGAGAGGGGAGACAATCAGACAGCAGATGGGGGAGACAAACAGGCAGAGAGGGGAGATGGACAGACAGACAGACAGAGAGAGAGAGGGGAGACAGACAGGCAGACAGAGAGAGAGGGGAGACAGACAGATAGGCAGACAGAGGGGGGAGACAGACAAAGGAGGGAGACAGACAAACAGGCAGAGAGGGGAGACGGACAGACAGACAGACAGAGGGGAGACAGACAGGCAGACAGAGAGAGAGAGGGGAGACAGACAGATAGGCAGACAGAGGGGGGAGACAGACAAAGGAGGGAGACAGACAGACAGACAGAGAGAGGGGAGACAGACAGGCAGACAGACAGAGAGAGGGGAGACAGACAGATAGGCAGACAGAGGGGGGAGACGGGCAGACAGAGAGGGGAGACAGACAAAGGGAGGAGACAGACAGACAGACAGAGAGAGAGGAGACAGACAGATAGGCAGGCAGAGGGGGGAGACAGACAGACAGACAGACAGAGAGGGGAGACAGTCAAAGGGAGGAGACAGACAGACAGACAGACGAGAGGGGAGACAGACAGATAGGCAGGCAGAGGGGGGAGACAGACAGACTGACAGACAGAGAGAGGGGAGACAGACAGATAGGCAGGCAGAGGGGGGAGACAGGCAGACAGACAGAGAGGGGAGACAGTCAGGCAGGCTGCAGAAATAAGCTGTGGTACATTTTGGTTCAGATTTGAAATAAACAACCCGGGAAGAGGAAGTGAGAAACTGGAGCACAGCACGCAGCGGGAACACGAGAGGAGAGTTCCCAGGGTCACGGTCAGAGCTATTCATAAATCAGCTGAAGAGCAGCGCTGTGGGGCGTGGGGGGGGGAGGATTGAATCAGTCTGCCTGCGAGAGACTCCCTCCCCACAGCACGGTTGGCACAATCCAGCATTCAGCTGGGCTCCCCCGGATCCCCAACACGTGGGTCTGTGGCAGCAGGCAGAAATCCCAGAGTAAGAGCACATGGAATAGGAGCAGGAGTCGGCCATTCGGCCCCTCGAGCCTGCTCCGCCATTCAATGAGATCATGGCTGATCTTCGACCTCAACTCCACTTTCCCGCCCGATCCCCATATCCCTTGATTCCTTTAATATCCAAAAATCTATCAATCTCAGCCTTGAATATACTCAAAGACTGAGCCTCCACAGCCCTCTGGGGCAGAGAATGCCAAAGATTCACCACCCTCTGAGTGAAGAGATTTCTCCTCATCTTAGTCCTAAATGGCCGACTCCTTATCCTGAGACTGTGACCCCTGGTTCTAGACTCCCCAGCCCGGGGGAAACATCACCCTGCATCTACCCTGTCAAGCCCTGTGAGAATTTTGTATGTTTCAATGAGATCTCCTCTCATTCTTCTAAACTCTGACAAATAACTAGGAGCGGGAAAAAAAAGACGCGAAAGACTTAGAAACATAGAAACATAGAAAATAGGTGCAGGAGTAGGCCATTCGGCCCTTCTAGCCTGCACCACCATTCAATGAGTTCATGGCTGAACATTCAACTTCAGTACCCCATTCCTGCTTTCTCGCCATACCCCTTGATCCCCCGAGTAGTAAGGACTTCATCTAACTCCTTTTTGAATATATTTAGTGAATTGGCCTCAACAACTTGCTGTGGTAGAGAATTCCACAGGTTCACCACTCTCTGGGTGAAGAAGTTCCTCCGCATCTCGGTCCTAAATGGCTTCCCCCTTATCCTTAGACTGTGACCCCTGGTTCTGGACTTCCCCAACATTGGGAACATTCTTCCTGCATCTAACCTGTCTAACCCCGTCAGAATTTTAAATGTTTCTATGAGGTCCCCTCTCATTCTTCTGAACTCCAGTGAATACAAGCCCAGTTGATCCAGTCTTTCTTGATAGGTCAGTCCCGCCATCCCGGGAATCAGTCTGGTGAACCTTCGCTGTACTCCCTCAATAGCAAGAATGTCCTTCCTCAGGTTAGGAGACCAAAACTGTACACAATACTCCAGGTGTGGCCTCACCAAGGCCCTGTACAACTGTAGCAACACCTCCCTGCCCCTGTACTCAAATCCCCTCGCTATGAAGGCCAACATGCCATTTGCTTTCTTAACCGCCTGCTGCACCTGCATTTATATAGCACCTTTCTCAACCTCAGGGCATCCCAAAGTGCTTTACAGCCAATGACATGCTTTGAAATGTAGTCACTGTTGTAAAGGTATGAACCGGCAGTATATCAGCAGGAGGGTCGAGCTGCAGTCACTAACACATTGCCTTTTACCATCACTACCCTTTTCACAATTCAAATACTTAACAGAGCGAACCCCGAGTGTCGGCAGTGGTTCAGTGGGCATCACACTCGCCTCCGAGTCCAAGGGTCCTGGGTTCAAGATCCACTCCAGGGACTGGAGCACATAAATCTGGGCTGACACTCCCAGTGCAGTACTGAGGGAGCCCCGCACTGTCGGAGGGGCAGTACTGAGGGAGCGCCGCACTGTCGGAGGGGCAGTGCTGAGGGAGCGCCGCACTGTCGGAGGGGCAGTGCTGAGGAAGCGCCGCATTGTCGGAGGGGCAGTGCTGAGGGAGCGCCGCACTGTCGGAGGGGCAGTGCTGAGGGAGCGCCGCACTGTCGGAGGGGCAGTGCTGAGGGAGCGCCGCACTGTCGGAGGGGCAGTGCTGAGGGAGCGCCGCACTGTCGGAGGGGCAGTGCTGAGGGAGCGCCGCACTGTCGGAGGGGCAGTGCTGAGGGAGCGCCGCACTGTCGGAGGGGCAGTGCTGAGGGAGCGCCGCACTGTCGGAGGGGCAGTACTGAGGGAGCGCCGCACTGTCGGAGGGGCAGTGCTGAGGGAGCGCCGCACTGTCGGAGGGGCAGTGCTGAGGGAGCGCCGCACTGTCGGAGGGGCAGTGCTGAGGGAGCGCCGCACTGTCGGAGGGGCAGTGCTGAGGGAGCGCCGCACTGTCGGAGGGGCAGTGCTGAGGGAGCGCCGCACTGTCGGAGGGGCAGTGCTGAGGGAGCGCCGCACTGTCGGAGGGGCAGTGCTGAGGGAGTGCTGCAACGTCAGAGGGCCAGTACTGAGGGAACGTTGCACTGTCGGAGGTGCCGCCTTTCAGATGAGACGGTAAACCGAGGCCCCGTCTGCTCTCTCAGGCGGACGTAAAACATCCCATGTCACTATTTCGAAGAGGAGCAGGGGAGTTCTCCCCAGTCCTCCTGGCCAATATTTATCCCTAATCAAGATAACAAAAACAGATTATCTGGCCACCATATTGCTGTTTGTGGGAGCTTGCTGTGCACAAATGGGCTGCCGTGTTTCCCACATTACAACAGTGACTGCACTTCAAAAAGTACTTCATTGGCTGTAAAGCACTTGGAGACGTCTGGTGGTCGCGAAAGGCGCTATATAAATGCAAGTCTGCCTGAGGTGTTACTGCTGCCCCCCCCCCCCGGGCGTAAAGGCAATTGTGCCCAGTTAGCGCTTCCCTAACGGGGCGCAAAAAAGGGGCAATTTCGGCCCCCCTCGTTTGCAAGGGGGATAGAGTATAAAGCAGGGAAGTCCTGCTACAACTGTACAGGGTATTGGTGAGGCCACACCTGGAGTACTGTGTACAGTTTTGGTCCAAGTATTTAAGGAGGGATATACTTGCATTGGAGGCAGTTCAGAGAAGGTTCACTCGGTTGATTCCTGAGAAATAGGGGTTGTCATTTGAGGAAAGATTGGGCCTATACACATTGGAGTTTAGAAGAATGAGAGGTGATCTTATTGAAACATAGAAAACATAGAAACATAGAAAATAGGTGCAGGAGTAGACCCGCTCCCCATAACTCTTGTCTCCCTTATCATCCTCTCTGCATCCACCTTGTCAAGCCCCCTCATAATCTTATACATTTCGATAAGATCGCCTCTCATTCTCCTGAATTCCAATGAATAGAGGCCCAACCTGCTCAACCTTTCCTCATAAGTCAACCCCCTCATCCCCGGAATCAACCGAGTGAACCTTCTCTGAACTGTCTCCAAAGCAAGTATATCCTTTCGTAAATATGGAAACCAAAACTGCACGCAGTATTCCAGGTGTGACCTCACCAATACCCTGCGTAGCTGTAGCAAGACTTCCCTGCTTTTATACTCCATCCCCTGTGCAATAAAAGCCAAGATTTCTTTGGCCTTCCTGATCACTTGCTGTACCTGCATACTATCCTTTTGTGTTTCATGCACAAGTACCCCCCAGGTCCCGCTGTACTGCGGCACTTTGCAATCTTTCTCCATTTAAATAAATACTTGCTCATGATCTTATTGAATGGCGGTGAAGGCTTGAGGGGCCAAAAGGCCTACTTCTGCTCCTATTTCTTATATTCTTATATACTTAAATGGTGCCTATAAATGCAAGGTTATGTAAAAAGAAAAAAGAGGGTTAAGAGTAAGGAGCTCTGATCAGGAGTCACTCCCGAAACTGCTTCCTTCCCACCTTTAGGCTGCTGATTTCCTCTTAATCTCCAAGAATTGAGCAATCAGGTTCATTTGACATGATTTGCTTATCTAAATGATGGGCGTTTCCCCAATTCATCTGATAAATTACATCTAACCACTCATCCAGGAAACTAAAGCAATTACATTCCCGGCAGCGTTGCCGGTATCGGTAAGCTTTGTTTTTATTGAAATTGGTGGATTGTTGTGGTGCTGGTTTCGTTGCAAGTGAAACCAGGCAAATCTAACATTAAAATATCTGGACCTGCCTTTGCCACTGGAAAAGGCAAATTCAGGCCACGGCGAGAGAATGCGCTCTTCAAAAGAAAAAAGACTCGCATTTATATAGCGCCGTTCATGACCACCGGGCGTCTCAAAGCGCTTTACAGCCAATGAAGTACTTTTGGAGTGTAGTCACTGTTGTAAAGTGGGAAACGCAGCAGCCAATTTGCGCACAGCAAGCTCCCACACACAGGAATCTGATAATGACCAGATAATCTGTTTTTGTGATGATGATTGAGGGATAGATATTGGCCCCAGGGCACTGGGGATAACTCCCCTGCTCTTCTTTGAAATAGTGCCGTGGGATCTTTTACGTCCACCTGAGAGAGAAGATGACATCTCATCTGAAAGACAGCACCTCTGACAGTGCAGCGCTCCCTCAGTACTGCCCCTCCGACAGTCCCTCAGCACTGCACTGGGAGTGTCAGCCTGGATTTATGTGCTGAAGTGGGACTTGAACCCACAACCTTCTGACCCAGAGGCGAGTGTGCTGCTCACTGAGCAACTGAGCAGTGAACTAACTTGCTGGAAGTTTAAGTGCTGACATTTGTGGGGTTAAAGTTTTGATCCCGGCTCCTGGCATTGTGTCTCTCACTGCCCAGAGTGAGAAGCTGCCACATGTACTCAGCACACCAGCAGGAGCCTGCGGCCTGTGCCC